>NC_138307.1:59824118-59911618 GCF_965601325.2 Salmo salar
AATGCCATACAACTCTCCTTCCGTGGCCTCCAACTGCTCTTAAATACAAGTAAAACTGAATGCATGCTCTTCAACCGAACGCTGCCTGCACCTGCCCGCCCGTCCAGCATCACTACTCTGGACGGCGCTGACTTAGAATATGTGGACAACTACAAATACCTAGGTGTCTGGTTAGACTGTAAGCTCTCCTTCCAGACTCACATCAAACATCTCCAATCCAAAGTTAAATCTACAAATGGCTTCCTATTTCACAACAAAGCATCCTTCACTCATGCTGCCAAACATACCCTCGTAAAACTTACCATCCTACCGATCCTCGACTTTGGCGATGTCATTTACAAAATAGCCTCCAATACCCTACTCAATAAACTGGATGCAGTCTATCACAGTGCCATCCGTTTTGTCACCAAAGCCCCATATACTACCCACCACTGCGACCTGTACGCTCTCGTTGGCTGGTCCTTGCTTCATACTCGTCGCCAAACCCACTGGCTCCAGGTCATCTACAAGACCCTGCTAGGTAAAGTCCCCCCTTATCTCCGCTCACTGGTCACCATAGCAACGCCCACCTGTAGCACTCGCTCCAGCAGGTATATCTCTCTGGTCACCCCCAAAGCCAATTCCTCCTTTGGCCGTCTCTCCTTCCAGTTCTCTGCTGCCAATGACTGGAACGAACTACAAAAATCTCTCAACTTATCTCCCTCACTAGCTTTAAGCACCAGCTGTCAGAGCAGCTCACAGATCACTGCACCTGTACATAGCCCATCTATAATTTAGCCCAAACAACTACCGCTTCCCCTACTGTATTTATTTATTTATTTTGCTCCTTTGCATCCCATTATTTCTATTTCTACTTTGCACTTTCTTCCACTACAAATCTACCATTCCAGTGTTTTACTTGCTATATTGTATTTACTTTGCCACCATGGCCTTTTTTGCCTTTACCTCCCTTATCTCACCTCATTTGCTCACATTGTATATAGACTTATTTTTCTACTGTATTATTGACTGTATGTTTGTTTTACTCCATGTGTAACTCTGTGTTGTTGTATGTGTCGAACTGCTTTGCTTTATCTTGGCCAGGTCGCAATTGTAATTGAGAACTTGTTCTCAACTTGCCTACCTGGTTAAATAAAGGTGAAAAAAAAGGGAAGAAATGAATCCCTCAATGAGCATCGGTGTAATAGAACCTATTAAAATGGTAATATATATATATATATATATATATATATATATATATGTACATTTACTCATGCCTCATACATGTTTCATGTACTCAACATTTACATGTCAAACAGAGTATAATGTCCTTAAAATGTCTCCCTGCACAGAATATTGTTTTCACATATGCAATGAACCTGTTTACCGGTGTTTATTTATGTGACTGTTGGACTTTTCAAGGTGATTGATTGGAAATGGACTGTATTGAAAATCTAAATACTCAGACAGGGATATACTGCCACCTTCTGGTGATATTTTTCTTTAACCCTGGTGGATTGTTACATGGGGTTTTTGTCGAAGATGTGCACTCTCACAGACCACAATTTGCATAGCTGACATAAAAAGGTTGTATTTTAGCCTTGGCGCCAGTCTGTTTTTGCTCTCTTGCCAACTCCTTATGGAATTGTCTACAATGCCAAAAAGCATAAACAAATCTGAGACCAAGCTAGTTTTGTTCATGTAGTTTAAGAGAAATGTAATCTAAATGGATGTGTTTGGTGGGGGTTGCAAAGTGCTTTTAGCATTGATTTGTAGCTGTGTAGAATAGTAAACATAGTTGCACAAATGTTGTAGATTAAAATCTCAAAGGAAGCAGATGAATTCCAGACGTTTTAATGGCCACTATTTTAGAATTCTACTAATGTGCAGGGCCATTCCAATAGAATTCAGAATGATTTCCAAATGATTGTTTCCATAGAGACATTACAAACCAAGAGTGTATAAAAATATTGTTTTAATTCAAATAAGCAAAGTGTTGATTCACTGAAAGACATGGAGGTGGTTCAGCCCTATGCAGAGACATATCTTATGAAGCTGACATTCTATGCAGAAGACGATCCTGCCTTCAATTTAGGTAAATATTGTTTTTTTTATGTAAATTGTTAAATTGCCAGCAATTTATTTATTTTTTTGTCAGAGTTTATTTCAAACTATTTCAAAGTTCCATTCTTTGTTTCATGATTGGGCAGATTTCATGAAGGAAACATACTCCTACTCAACATACACAGCGACAGTGCGACTGACCAATACAGCGGAGAAGCCTCTGACACAGCAGAACCTGCAGTGTGTGGCCCTCAGCCTACCAGACCTCCACTACCGTCTCACAGGCCATCCTTATGCCTCGGGTCTCCTCCACCTTGCCCACCTCCAGACAGACCCTCTACCCCTGGACTATAGCCCTCCAGCTAGACCAACCCTGGATCCCAGAAAGCAGACATGGGACAGTGTCTCTCTGGAACATTCCACTATTCCCCTGACCGAGACCTCTCTTCCGGAGGGCCAGTTCCATGGCTCTCAAGGGGATAGCGAGAGCAGCAGTATCACTGACTGGTTCCTCTGTGACGGGTCATTTGTGCCAGACTTCCCAGGGAAGGAGTGGACCTCTGTGAACTACGGAGGCCTAGAGTTTATAAGGGCTTTCTCCCCAATCAGACAGACTGACAATGCAGCTGATATACTGGGAAGGTGTAATATCACCGATTACACTGCTTACGATCAGTTTGTCTTCTCTGTTGATGTGGACATCCTCAAGGCAAAAGATCCTTCAGGAACAGAGGAATCTAGTCCTGCCTCCAAAATGTTAGAAGAGAATAGTTTAGAAAGAGAGAAAGCTAGTCCCGCCTCCAAAAGGGAAGAGGGGAATAGTTTTGTAAAAGAATAGTTTAGAGGGGAATAGTTTAGAGAGAATGCTAGTTCTGCCTACACATGGGAAGAGATGAATCATTTAGACAGAGAGGACACTAGTCCCACCAACGAATGGGAAGAGCAGAATAGTTTAGGAAGAGAGGACCCTAGTCCCACCTACAAAAGAAAAGACAGCAATAGTTTAGGAATAGAGGCCACTAGTTTTGCCTACAAAGGGGAAGAGGGGAATCGTTTCAGGAGAAAGGCTGTTAGTTCCCCCTACATAAAAAAAAGAGAGGACAAAGTACCTGGATGTACAGAAGCGAGGACCAAACCGAAGACAGGGAAGAAAGATAACTAAATGATCCTTAAGGCTTTTATATGGCCAGACTATGAAAGTTTAGATGTGATTCAAAGTATTTTATGTAGCTTCAGGCAAAGCCTCCTACATCCAAAAAGGCACAATCACTGAATGCATGGTTTCAATGTTTTTACAATAAAACAGAACGACACCTACTCCCTGAATATTTTCTTTATTCTTTTAAGTCAAAGTCCAAGGCATCTGTCAGAACAAAACCAGAGGTGACAAAACAATATACAGTACATTAATCAAACTCCAACACATCTTTAGGAGCCAAACAACGTAGCTGTATTATCAGCAGAAAGCTTGTATGAACACAGTCTATCTCCAGAGAAAAGGTTTGTAAATCCCCTTTAATTAAAGGTAGACTCAGCAAAGTTACGTTGCCACAAACAGCACCGGAGATATAGAGATGAGCGACAGTCACACACAGTATCTGTGCACGGGTTCGCGTCACGCTGTTCACAGCATGGTAGCCAGGGCACCAAAATAGCTGAGAAGTCGAGTCTCAGGCTTCTACGCTTCTTAGTTGTGGAAATTGACCTACTATGTTGTTTACTTTTCTGCTTCATATCGCTGAGTGTCTACCTTTAAACCAAAACTACATTCTCATTGTGTTTCATCAATTTGTCCTTAACGTACCCTAGTGAAAGCTCTTTCCTGATAATTCAACAGGGAAAAGGGGGGGAAAAAACACAGTTTTGGTTGGTCACTTACAATTCAACTCTTGTTCATCTGTACAAAATCCCCCCAGGTGAGGGAGAAGGCACGTTCCTTATCCATTTCATTCAACTGTACTGCTGCTGAGCTTAGCATTTGTTTTCTAAACAATGTTCATAAGTTAAATCCAGTCAATGAATTACTCAATTTCATCCACTCATGATTCTACCATTTTTCTTCACACGCAAGAGTTAAAACATTTGTTTAGTTACAGTATTAACTGTGGTCCGGCATCAGCTTAGCATTTTATTTCAATTCTTCAAATCGCCCATTGCAAAACCGGCAGTGTAAAACCAAAGCCACTTCTTAGCTACAAAATTTCTTCAATATCCAATATGACATGTATTAAATCTATTACTAATTTGCATTAGCGTTTAAGGTTTGTAGTGAATACTAAGACGAAGATTTTTGCATATCGATATATTTTTAATGTGCAGTGTAAACAATAGGGAATGTTCTATATGATTCAAGTCTACTTCTAATCAAAGAATCCGAAAATGGATCTCGATAGTAGGCCAATGCTGCTATGCAAACTTAGACATTGACCCACAATGCAGGATTGTTATTTTGCCTGTGCTTGTAGCTACTTTAAGGTTTAAATAATGTAACAAGCGGTGTCTTTCTAGATTTTGTCCCACCAACGGGGATGTGGCCACACCGTGTCCTACTGCAGCCATCTACAGCTCTACCGTTACCACTTCTCTTCATGGGAGCTATGTAGCCGCAGCAGGCACAAACAAGCCTCTTGTGGCATATGACATAGTCTTTGGACTGTACGACCACTGGCATCAACTAAACATCCTACATTCCATCCGCAACGCTCATAGAACGTTGGGCAGATAGAGGGAGCAGAGTAGCATATTCTGGCCCAGCGCGGGGAAGCGTCTGAAGGCCTCCCAGGCGTCTGAGAAGATGTTGTACTTGAGGAAGACGCGGTGCTCCAGGCTGGTGGGCAGGCTGACGTCGCGCGACATAATATAGACGCCGTCGTTGTGCAGCGTGCACGTGAGGTTCAGGCCCGACTTGGAGGTGTTGTCCTTCAGGTGGAGCCACTCCCCCGTGGTCACGTTATAAGACTGAACCGTCAGCATGTCCTCCGTCTGGCTGGCCCGCCGCCCCGGACCCGGCTCCAGCTCGTGGGTGTACCCCCCTACCAGGTAGATGGTATCTTCCACCGAGAGCATCTGCTGCTTACGCACGTGGGCCGAGCAGGAGCGGAACACTGTCCAACTGTCAGAGGTGGGGCAGTAGCGGAGTACGCTGGTATTCCTGTCTAGTAGATACAGAGAGAGAAAAAAAACACCATTTGTTAAAATAATTTAAGAACCAGTTGATGTTTTGTCAAATGGACAAGCACTATTTGTGTAGCCTACAGTTCTTTATGTCTACTGTGTGTATACATTGGACATTTTAGAAAATGTTCTCACTTCTGCTGGGAATGACAATCACCCCCACTAACCTCTGGCAGTATATCCTCCCATGACGTAGATCATGCCCTGGCACTCGCAGGCAGAGAACTCTGCCAGGGGGTCGGGTAGTGACGACACGCAGGTCCACCAGTCCTGCTCAGGGCTGTAGCACTCCACAGTGCCCTGACACTGGCCTCCCACTGCATACAGCTTCCCTCGTACCGCCAGCAGCTTGAAGTTGGACCTGACCGGAGGAGAGACGGATATACAACAACATGGAGACATACTGTAGCCTATGTAGTTTGCTGGCTCATCATCAAAACAGATTGAAGATCAAGACATCGACTGACTGCATAGAGATCTATTCATATAGCTGACCTGTACTGACCTCTTCTGGTTCAGGGGGGCTACCTGGTTCCATTCATTTCTACAGGGGTTGTAGCAGTGTGCCGCTGAGATCTCCTGGCTGGTCATTCTGTACCCACCGACAATGAACAGGTAGTTGTCCAACACGGCTGAGCCGTAGCCTCTCACATTGACCATGTCAGAGGGCAGGTTGTTAGCGAGCGGCTTCCAGCGCTGCTCCACTTCCCCATACCTCAGCATGGACCAGGGCTCGTCCTGGTCTGGTAGGTCCAGAGCCAAACAGGTGAAGAGTCCGATAGCCACCAGAGTGGCCGTGCCTTTCATACGCATCTCTCTAACCTGGTGGCGCAGAGCAACAGGTAAGTCGCTGAACTCTGGTCTCCGCAGCATCGGGTGGTAGTGACAGCTCATATATCTGAGACAAGCGTTGCGTAGATCATGAGTTCCATATACCTCAGATAGGCTGTAGAGTTCCACACAATTCTCTTTTCGAATTTCAGACGAAATGAGTTTTAGGATAGAGGTGACTTGCAAAAAAGATGCAGTCTCAATGAGGTCTTCCAGGGTCTCGTTGACTACTTTCACTTTGGAGGTGTTGATAAACTCCAGGACCAGCTCGAGCCCTGGCACACTCAGCCCCTGCAGTTGCACTGAATCCTCTCTGGACTCGCGCATCCCAGAGCTGTACAGTGCACGGAAGTAGTCGCTTTTTTCTATCAACTTGCCTTTGTTGACGTTGTACGTTTTGTCATCCATGACAATTACGATTATTTGTTCGGATGACATGTTTAGTGGTTGGGTTAGCTTGATAATGTTGTCAAGTGATCTGTTTTGTTGACTGTCCTCTTCCGGCCTCGATCTGTTAATGACTGCCTGTCAGTTTACATTTCTCAGGCGCAGGGGTGGTCTGCAACTCCAGTCGCACCGCAGTCACCAGGCCTATATATGGTAATGTTCAGCCCATACGTCTGGATGATACCTGGATCATTTCAACACAGTTGAGTGTGCTAGCAAAAGCCTAAGAGTGACTTGGAAATCTAGCTAGCCACTTTATCTTTCAAAAACAGCGGGTATTATCTCGACGTACATCCAAATAATGTTTTTCAGGACCATGTGGTCATTTTTAAGATGTATATACTGGATAACACACTTTCTTTGCATTGTCGAGATAATCTGCAGAATGCTGCAGTTGGTTTTTGAGGAGAAATTGACCAGCATATTTCCTGTTTTGATCCCGTGGGTTGCGTCACTTGCTTGCTCAGCCGGAAACCACCGTTTTCTTCTTCGTGTAAAGACAATGCCATGCAGATTGGTACAAGATGTGTTGCTGCCACCAGCTGGCTTGGGGTATACTCTACCTGCACTCGACAGGTGCAAGCCACCCGTAGTACATGTTCCTATATTTTGCTTAACCAAATTTTCAGGGAACCAGGTACATTAAAACCAACAGTTTCCAACTATCAACAACATAAACTTGCAATGAAGTAAGACAGTGTATAGGGTGGCAGGTAGCTAGTGGTTAGAGTGGTGAACTAGTAACCGGAAGGTTGCTAGATCGAATCCCTGAGCTAACAAGGTAAAAATCTGTTGTTCTGCCCCTGAACAAGGCAGTTAACCCACTGTTCCTAGGCCGTCATTGTAAATAAGAATTTGTTCTTAACTGACTTGCCTAGTTAAATAAAGGTTATATAAATAAAATATAGCCTCTGTGGCACCCGACACACAGCTCATCCTGCCGCCAACCTCAGGCTGAGCCTACCCAACAGGAACATGTTTATTGGGGGCTGATGTAGGATACAGTATTTTACTGTTAACATAATGGCGATATGGACTGGAGGCAAGCACGGTGTATTACTGCCACCCAGTGATGAAATATGTAACTGTTTTGCACTTCGCTGAGTAGGCCTTTTGGAGTACCAATGATATATATTTGAATCACAATTTAACAGTAGAATAGTAGGAAGCTGAATCTGATACTTTTGTTTGTCATGACTATTTTGCAGCTCGATTTTTCTCTTTCTCAGGGGCACCTGTAAGTGGAACAGCAGGTTTTGGGGAGAGTTAAAACAGAGAGACTTTCTGCATTCTTCACCCTTCTGCTCTGTGGAAAAAACACTCATCGAGGGAGTACAAGTCTAGATAATGACTGATAGCGCTCTTCATGAATGCAGATGGCCATATATAGGGGCAGGCAGCTTGTGTGTGTGTGTGCGTGTGTGCGTGTGTGTTGGTAGGAGGGGGGATGGGTGATGACACGACACTATGGCAGACCACACTACTTAGACTGGGACTAACAGCAGATATTCACCCCTGCAAAGGGTCTACCCTATATGGGACCTATGAGCTGTACTGTCAGGTGTCCATATGTTGTAGACACTGCCCCAGAACTGTGGTTTGCTGCACCTCTACAGACAACCATCTGGCACCTCCTTCTCATGTACCAAAGCATAGAAATTTCCAGGGCGAAACTGCCTAAATAGGTTCTGGTTAAGGTTGCAAAGAGAGGGTATATTAGTGGTAACTTTCGAAGTTTACCAGTAAACTACCAGAATTTTGGTAACTTTCAAGGATTTTATGTAATTTATCAAAGGACATCTAGTGGCCCTTTTGGGTACTTCAGATTATCACAGGTGTCTGTAATTATATCAAGACCTCTGTGTGGTTTTATCACATGTAAAATATATAAAATAATAAAATAAGAGGATTTTTACCATAAACTTAGTCAATACCATTGGTCTTTATGTAAGGGTTTCAGCACAAAATATGCTTTATATATATATTTTTTACACACTTTCATTTATTTTACTATGTCAATATATCTGTGTTGTTAATGTTTTGCCGCCAAACTGGTGGCAGTTGTGAAAAAAGTCAATAGTTGAAAGACTTGCAGAGTTAATAAAAAATGATGCCTGGTATTTCCCCAGTCATTTTGCATTCTACTTCATTGATGTCTCATCTTGCATCTGGCACAACTTCTCTTGAGAATCAGGATAGGCCTACAACTGGTTTTGTGTGGTTGTTAGCTGACAAGTCAGCAGCTCAGTATCTTCCTGGTGCTTCATTTAAAGTGGTGTGCGGTGCCAGGGTCTGCTGCTTGACCCAATGTTTAAACCATCTGTCTGCCTATTTAGCCTCCCCATTTTGACCAACCTTCACCCCATTCCATGTCATTGGACTGCTGTAAGATTTTTTTATGTTCGCCTAATCATTTATGGAAATAAACGGTAATATATTTTAACAGTGACCACTATTGGTAATTGGTCTATACACAGATGGTGGACCTAATAACAAAACAAATTGTTCCTGCTGTCAATTAGACCGAGGTAAAGTTGGTTTTATATTCATATATTCAGACTTTCATCAGACATTCAACAGACATTAGCCAAAATCCATTTAAAATTGTAAAAATCAATAACTAATTAATCGATTGTCACAGAAACATAAAAATATATATGGTTTATTCTATACATGCCTAGCATACTTTTACAATATTTGTTTTGAATAAAAATTCCAGTTTTGATTTGATGGAAATACATAAAATATTTAAAATGCAATTTAAAGCGGCATAAATCAATAACTAATTCACCATTTGTCACAGAAACATCAAACTTGATATGATTAATTCTATAAATGTCTAGCATACTTTTACAACCTTTTTTTTAGTAACAATTCTAGTTTTGACTTGTTGGAAATACATCAAATCTATCAAATGCCATTTTAAAACTGTATTAATCAATAACTAACTCACTGTTTGTCACAGAAACATCAAACTAGATATGATTTATTCTCTAAATATCTAGCATACCTTTATAACTTTTGTTTCGAGTAAAAATTCCAGTTTTGATTTGATAGAGGGCATGCAGTCTGTCTAGAGGGCGTGTGGTAAAAGTTCTAACGAGTCAGTTATACCCTATTAGAAGGGGCCTGGCATAACATTCTGCATCTTCAGATATTAAATTAGATTACGGGAAAAAACTATGGGATGAAGGGGTCAGGCCTGACTAACAGAGAAGACAGGTGGATGGACCAAGAGGATCAACATGGGCATCTTCACAGTGGAGATAAGGAAAACTAAGAGTGAACCATAACATACACTACCGTTCAAAAGTCTGGGGTCACTTAATAATGTCATTGTTTTTGAAAGAAAAGCTATTTTTTTGTACATTAAAATAACATAAAATTGATCAGAAATACAGTGTAGACATTGTTAATGTTGTAAATGACTATCGTAGCTGGAAACAGCAGATTTTTTATGGAATATCTACATAGGCGTACAGAGAGGCCCATTATCAGCAACCATCACTCCTGTGTTCCAATGGCACGTTGTGTTAGCTAATCCAAGTTTATCATTTTAAAAGGCTAATTGATCATTAGAAAGCCCTTTTGCAATTATGTTAGCACAGCTGAAAACTGTTGTCCTGACTAAAGAACCAATAAAAATGGCCTTCTTTAGACTAGTTGAGCATCTGGAGCACTAGCATTTGTGAGTTTGATTACAGGCTCAAAATGGCCAGAAACAAAGAACTTTCTTCTGAAACATGTCAGTCTATTCTTGTTCTGAGAAATGAAGGCGATTCCATGCGTGAAATTGCCAAGAAACTGAAGATCTCGTACAACGCTGTGTACTACCTTCACAGAACAGCGCAAACTGGCTCTAACCAAGAAAGTTCTTTGTTTCTGGCCATTTTGAGCCTGTAATCGAGCTGATAATGGGCCTCTGTACGCCTATGTAGATATTCCATTAAAAATCTGCTGTTTCCAGCTACAATAGTCATTTACAACATAAACAATGTCTACACTGTATTTCTGATCATTTTGATGTTATTTGAATGGACCAAAAAAATTGCTTTTCTTTCAAAAACCAGAAAATGTCTAAGTGACACCAAACTTTTGAACGGTAGTGTACGTATATACTGTATATATATATATATATATATATATATATATATATATTAGCATGGGTATTGAAAGATACCAGAGGGTGGATAACAAAAAAAGCACTAATATAAGAAGTGGATGGAACATATGTTGGAACATGGCGCATATGTATACATTATGATTTGCCTCTGAACTGTATGTGAACCCCTCTGCAATCTACTGGCACTAACCGTTAAAAACTAAAACTTCAACCAGGCTGTCCCTATGTTATTTGCTCTCTTTCTCTCTTAAACTGCTAGCACAAAGCCTACGTAAAAATGTGGTTTTCACGAAAGATCATGAAAAAAATATCACCTGGCCCAAAACAGCTCTACATAATTCAGCAGGGAGGTGTGCAACTACCACACATTATACCCATTATACCAGTGGAGAAACTATGTCAACTACATAGGTATTACCATATCCCTTTCAACTCATATTCCTTGCAGAAAGAACTATTTGCAAACCTTTTAAAACGTCCAGAAAGACAGTGGTCTTAGAAGGGTATTTATACTTTAAAATACTTATTTTATGTGAATGGATGTGAATGAAAGAATTCTGCCAGTGTTTTAATGTCCTAGTTTCATATTTCTTTCTTTACCTCCAACTCTATTTCTCCAAGTGAGCCTATGGGGACCTTGGGGATCAGATTTACCATTATTCCCATTGATCAAACGTATAAGAGACAGACACTGCTCAAAAGGAGTTGTTTATAATATCTACACTCAGTTGCCAGTGTATTAGGTTCACCACCCTATTCACGAAAATAAATTGCTCCTACATACATCAAGTCCATAGATGTTATGTATTTATATCAAGTCAAAACTGGAATTTTTCCTCAAAACAAAGGTTATAAAAGTATACTAGACATTTATAGAATAAATCATACCTAGCTTGATGACTCTGTCATATTCAGTGAAAACGTTATTGATTTATATAGGTTTAAATGGCATTTTAGAGATGTTATATATTTCTATAAAATCAGAACTGGAATGTTTACTCAAAGCAAAGGTTGTAAAAGTATACTAGACATTTATAGAATAAATAATACCTAGTTTGATGATTCTGTGACAAACGGTGAATTAGTTATTGATTTATACCGCTTTAAATGGCATTTTATAGACTTTTTGTATTTCTATGAAATCAAACCGGAATTTGTATTCAAAACAAAGGATGTTAGATGCAAGACATTTATAGAATAAATCATACCTAGTTTGATGTTTCTGTGACAAACGGTGAATTAGTTATTGATTTATATCGTTTAAAATGGCATTTTATAGATTTTATGTATTTCTATCAAATTAAAACCTGGATTTTGTCCCCAAACAAAGGTTGTAAAAGTATGCTAGACATTTATAGAATAAATCATACCTAGTTTTATGTTTCTGTGACAAAAGGGGAATTAGTTATTGATTTATACAGCTTTAAATAGCATCTTATAGATTTTATGTATTTCTATCAAGTCAAAAATAGCTTTTTTCCTCAAAATCATTGTGTAGACCTCTGGCCTTTCTTTGGACACTGTGTTAACTCACCTCCAGACGAGCTTCAATGCCATACAACTCTCTTTCCGTGGCCTCCAACTGCTCTTAAATGCTAGTAAATGCTGGCCTTCCCTGTAGCTCAGTTGGTAGAGCATGGTGTTTGCAACGCCAGGGTTGTGGGTTCGTTTCCCACGGGGGGCCAGCACAGAAAAAAAAAAAAAAAATGTATGAAATTGTATGAAATGTATGCATTCACTACTGTAAGTCGCTCTGGATAAGAGCGTCTGCTAAATGACTAAAATGTAAAAAAAAATGTAAAACTAAATGCATGCTCTTCAACCGATCGCTACCAGCACTTGCCCGCCCGTCCAGCATCACTACTCTGGACGGTTCTGACTTAGAATATGTAGACATCTACAAATACCTAGGTGTCTGGTGAGACTGTGCCATTAAACCCCTACAACTCATCCAGAACGCCGCAGCCCGTCTGGTGTTCAACCTTCCCAAGTTCTCTCACGTCACCCGGCTCCTCCGCTCTCTCCACTGGCTTCCAGTCGAAGCTCGCATCCGCTACAAGACCATGGTGCTTGCCTACGGAGCTGTGAGGGGAACGGCACCTCCGTACCTTCAGGCTCTGATCAGGCCCTACACCCGAACAAGGGCACTCCGTTCATCCACCTCTGGCCTGCTCGCCTCCCTACCTCTGAGGAAGCACAGTTCCCGCTCAGCCCAGTCAAAACTGTTCGCTGCTCTGGCACCCCAATGGTGGAACAAGCTCCCTCACGACGCCAGGACAGCGGAGTCAATCACCACCTTCCGGAGACACCTGAAACCCCACCTCTTCAAGGAATACCTGGGATAGGATAAAGTAATCCTTCTAACCCCCCCCCTTAAAAGATTTAGATGCACTATTGTAAAGTGGTTGTTCCACTGGATATTATAAGTGAATGCACCAATTTGTAAGTCGCTCTGGATAAGAGCGTCTGCTAAATGACTAAAATGTAAATGTAAAAAAATGTAAACTCTCCTTCCAGACTCACATTAAGCATCTCCAATCCAAAATTAAATCTAGAATTGGCTTCCTATTTCGCTACAAAGCATCCTTCACTCATGCTGCCAAACATACCCTCGTAAAACTGACTATCCTACCGATCCTTGACTTCGGCGATGTCATTTACAAAATAGCCTCCAACACTCTACTCAGCAAATTGGATGCAGTCTATCACAGTACCATCCGTTTTGTCACCAAAGCCCCATATACTACCCACCACTGCGACCTGTATGCTCTCGTTGGCTGGCCCTCGCTTCAAATTCGTCGCCAAACCCACTGGCTCCAGGTCATCTATAAGTCTTTGCTAGGTAAAGCCCCGCCTTATCTCAGCTCACTGGTCCCCATAGCAGCACCCGCAGCATGCGCTCCAGCAGGTAAAGCCAATTCCTCCTTTGGCCGCCTATCCTTCCAGTTCTCTGCTGCCAATGACTGGAACGAATTGCAAAAATCACTGAAGCTGGAGACTCATATCTCCCTCACTAACATTAAGCACCAGCTGTCAGAGCAGCTCACAGATCACTGCACCTGTACATAGTCCATCTGTAAATAGCCCATCCAACTACCTCATTCCCAAACTGTTTTTTTTTGTGCTCCTTTTCACCCCAGTATCTCTACTTGCACATTCATCTCTGCACATATATCACTCCAGTCTCTATCACTCCAGTGTTTAATTGCTAAATTGTAATTATTTCGCCACTATGGCCTTACCTCCTTTATCTTACCTAATTTGCACACACTGTATATAGACTTTTTTCTATTGTGTTATTGACTGTATGTTTTGTTTATTCCTTGTGTAACTCTGTGTTGTTGTTTGTGTCGCACTGCTTTGCTTTATCTTGGCCAGGTCGCAGAAGTAAATGAGAACTTGTTCTCAACTAGCCTACCTGGTTAAATAATGGTTAAATAAAAAAATAAAATAAAAAAAAGGTTGTAAAAGTATGCTAGACATATATAGAATAAATCATACCGAGTTAGATTTTTCTGTCATAATCAGTGAAAACGTCATTGATATATATTGGTTTAAATGGCATTTTATAGATATGATGTATTTCTATCAAATCAGAACTGGAATGTTTACTCAAAGCTAAGGTTGTAAAAGTATACTAGACATTTATAGAATAAATCAAACCTAGTTTGATGATTCTGTGACAAACAATGAATTAGTTATTGATTTATACCGCTTTAAATGGCATTTTATAGACTTTTTGTATTTCTATCAAATCAAAACTGGAATCAAAACTGAAATCAAAACTGAAATTTTTCCTACAAAAAAAGATTGTAATAGTATGCTAGACATTTATAGAAGGAATCATACCTAGTTATAGTTTTCTGTCATAACCAGTGAAAACGTTACTGATTAGTTCTGCTTTAAATGGTATTTTATAGATGTTATGTATTTCTATCAAATCAGAACTGGAATGTTTACTCAAAATAAAAGGTTGCAAAAGTATGCTAGACATTTATAGAATAAATCATACCTAGTTTGATGTTTCTGTGACAAACAGAGAAATTGTTATTGATTTATACCGCTTTAAATGTCATTTTATAGATTTTATGTATTTCTATGAAATCAAAACTGGATTTTTTTTCCTCAAAACAAAGGTTGTAAAAGTATGCTAGACATTTATAGAATAAATCATACCTAGCTTGAGGATTTTGTGGCAAACTGTGAATTAGTTATTGATTTATACAGCTTTAAATTGCATTTTGTAGATCTTATGTATTTCTCTAAAATCAAAACTGGAATATGTATTCAAAACAAAGGTTGTAAAAGCATGCTGGACATTTATAGAATAAATCATATCTAGTTTGATGATTCTTTGACAAACGGTTAATTAGTTATTTCTTTTTACATATGTAAATAGTTTTTGATGAATGTCTGTTGATTGTCTGATGAATGTCTGTGGAATGTCTGTTGAATGTCCGAATGTGTGAATATAAAACCAACTTTACCTCGGTGTCAATTAACTGTCCTAAGATAACGCAAAGCCCGTGCTTTAGCAGAGTGACGTCGGCCGCGTGCCTCTGACATGGATCTTGAGTGCAGCGTAGCGGAGTGGGTGGAGAGAACCGCGCGCATGCATAACGACGGGGCACCAGAACCAAAATCACGCACTGTCATTCATGCGTTTGGTCTTCATCCGAAGCCTTTGACGGACTGTCTTAAAACAAAACGAGGATGAAGGAAGAGTCACGCGGGTTCTGTTTTCTTAAATGTTTTTTATTCATCGTCAGTGCCCGGCAATGGGTGTCCGCGAGCAGGAACCTGCGCCCGTGCAATGAGGTAAGAGCGCGCAGCTCGACACGAGCGGCAGTGGCTGTCACACTGTTATTTATAACACTTTTTTAAACTACATTAAATAAGCTAGCCATGACATTGACACCAAGTGCGCTGAACGCACAATGTGTAATAATCTAATAGTAGACTATGTCCCAACCATATTTATCATGTTTATGTTACGAACGTTATCAAATGGGTCAAGAATGAACATTAACCAGAGGATTATAGGCTACAACCTTCTGCCAATCATTGTTATAAAATGCCTATTGGCGTGGAATGGAGTGGAGATATACGATGTTATGGGGGCATTCTTTGTTTGTGGTGGGATTTAAAATGTGTTGGTCGCCTATTCTTCTTACCGGCTTAAATCCTAAGCATGTTGACAAAATATAAGGCTCCATAATATGATGACGCGGCGCACTGAGCCGATCACTTGGCATCCATCCTCGTCGGTGCTGCCTTCCGTCGATGTGCGGGAGTAATATTACCGCTGAGTAAGAGGAAAAGAGAGGAGGGAAGGACAGCGGAACAGCAAGGGCCCTGGCACTGCATTATCCGGTTAGATTGATCTGTTATGGCAGTGATATCAACTCTCTAAGGAAAATAGCTGCCTGGAAGCCATCTATGTCCCAGCCTTCTCCATTTCTCTATTATTTGATCTGAAAATGATTGAGTGCTGTCAGATTTGTGTCCCAGAGTGTGTGCCATTACACTGCCAGATACACACACACACACACACACACACACACACACACACACACACACACACACACACACACACACACACACACACACTCTGATGGATTCATGGATGATGGATTCATGGATGATGGATAGGTCACACTGGCACTAAATATCTCCTCTTTTGGAACATGGTCTCCTCTGTATCCATGGTGACCATGATGTGTCATAGGGGGACAAATTATGCACATTAACCTCAATACCCTTTTATCTAGCTCCAATTCCACTGCACAAGCCCCATATCCACTACAGTACCAATATTTACCCACCAGCCCCTCCCCAGACTGCAGTTGCCTCCGGGGTAAGCAGGTGCATTCCACTTGAAAGGGGTTGCCATGGGGCATGGTACTAAGGGATTTCTATAGCTACCTGTCATCTAGCTGACATATGGCCTCACCTATTGAGAGTTTGTTATGCGTGTGTTTGCGTGTGTGTGTCCGCACCCCTCTCTCTCTCTCTCTCTCTCTCCCTCCCTCCCTCTCCTCCCTCCCTCCCCCCCTCCCTCCCTCCCTCCCTCCCTCCCTCCCTCCCTCCCTCCCTCCCTCCCTCCCTCCCTCCCTCCCTCCCTCCCTCCCTCCCTCCCTCCCTCCCTCCCTCCCTCCCTCCCTCCCTCATACAGTCAGTATATACACACACACTCACCCACTTTGAATGCCAAAATGATTTGGGTGGCAGTGAGCTGTTTGTCGGTGGTCCTGATTGATTGCCATGGCAATGCTGGGTGAACAGAAGGTTTGGGAGGATGGGGGATGGGGATGGTGAGCAACATGGTGGTGGAAGTGAAGTGTTGCATGACTGGCTGCAGAAAGAATGCTTAGAGACAAACCACCATGTCCTCCAAAACAAGATGGCCCTCAAGTCTCCTTATGCCTTTTCTCTGTGGGGATCCTCCCTCTCTCTCCCTTTCTCTCTCTCTCTTTCTCTCTAACGTTCTCTCTCTCACACACACACATGCTTGGTTGTGTGGATGAACTGTTTTTTTTCCGGTAGAAGTTATAATGTCATTTTACCTGAAATGACCTGTTCACAACTGGCTTACTACTTAGTAGTAAACAAACAGTAGAACAAATGCAGATGGCTGAGACAAAGATGAGCGGTAATAACCCAGAGTATTGACTTAACATACAGCAGAGCCGACCCCAGTCTCTGACTCTGTCATCAGAGCTGCTCAGAGACCATGATGGTGACTCTCTGTTAATTATTAACAGAGCTTTCTGTTCTTCCCGTCTGATTTTGTTTTCCTTATCTGCCCAGCCTCACTGATGACAACCTGCTCTACCACTGGCTTTCCATCATACTTGATGTTGGCTGTTTAGTATGCCTATGCAGCTTATTAGATTCATTTGGTGCATGCTGTCTTGAAAAACAACTGCGTATGAGGAGTGAATGGGTGTTCTGGCACATTGACAAAGAAGTGACAAGGAGGTGTTCACTAAAATGAAATCCTTGCAACCTGTTCTGTCACTGCAGATTTAAGTGTGTCTTAGATTGTTTTATCTACTGGGTCATGTGTGACTGATTGTGACTGTGTGTCTAAGTGAGTGTGTGTATCATGCTCTAATATGACTACTGTGTGATTGTGTATCTTCCAGACAGACTACTACTATGAGTATACAGAGTGTGACAGTGTAGGGTCTCGATGGAGGGTGGCCATCCCACACAATCTGGGCACCTGCTCAGCCCTGCCTACTCCCACCAGAGGAACAGACTGCTGTGAGTACTGTGTGTGTGTGTGTGTGTGTGTGTGTGTGTGTGTGTGTGTGTGTGTGTGTGTGTGTGTGTGGTGTGTGTGTGTGTGTGTGTGTGTGTGTGTGTGTTCATTCACATTTATTTCACCTTTATTTATTCAGGTTTGCCTCATTTAGATAAGAATCTATTTTTCCAGAGAGACTGTTCAAGATAGCAGTGTATGTTCATGAGAGAGAGAGAGAGAGAGAGAGAGAGTACAGTTGAGGTCGGAAATTTACATCCACTTAGGTCGGAGTCATTAAAACTCGTTTTTCAACCACTCCGCAAATTTCTTGTTAACAAACTATAGTTTTGGCAAGTCTGTTAGGACATCTACTTTGTGCATGACGCAAATAATTTTTCCAACAATTGTTTACAGACAGATTATTTAACTTATAATTCACTGTATCACAGTTCCAGTGGGTCAGAAGTTTACATACACTAAGTTGACTGTGCCTTTAAACAGCTTGGAAAATTCCAGAAAATTATATCATGGCTTTAGAAGCTTCTGATCGGCTAATTGACATCATTTGAGTCAATAGGAGGTGTACCTGTGGATGTATTTCAAGGCCTACCTTCAAACTCAGTTCCTCTTTGCTTGACATCATGGGGAAATCAAAAGGAATCAGCCAAGACCTCAGAAAAAAAATTGTGGACCTCCACAAGTCTGGTTCATCCTTGGGAGCAATTTCCAAACACCTGAAGGTACCATGTTCATCTGTACAAACAATAGTACGCAAGTATAAACACCATGGGACCACGCAGCCATCATACCGCTCTGGAAGGAGACGCATTCTGTCTCCTAGAGATTAACGTAGTTTGGTGCGAAAAGTGCAAATCAATCCTAGAACAACAGCAAAGGACCTTGTGAAGATGCTGGAGGAAACAGGTACAAAAGTTACTATATCCACAGTAAAATAACGAGTCCTATATCGACATAACCTGAAAGACCGCTCAGCAAGGAAGAAGCCACTGCTCCAAAACCGCCATAAAAAAGCCAGACTACGGTTTGCAACTGCACATGGGGACAAAGATCGTACTTTTTGGAGAAATGTCCTTTGATCTGATGACACAAAAATAGAACTGTTTGGCCATAATGACCATTGTTATGTTTGGAGGAAAAAGGGGGAGCCTTGCAAGCCGAAGAACACCATCCCAACCGTGAAGCACGGGGGTGGCAGCATCATGTTGTGGGGGTGCTTTGCTGCAGGAGGGACTGGTGCACTTCATAAAATAGATGGCATCATGAGGTAGGACAATTATGTGGATATATTGAAGCAACATCTCAAGACATCAGTCAGGAAGCTAAAGCTTGGTCACAAATCGGTCTTCCAAATGGACAATGACCCCAAGCATACTTCTAAAGTTGTGGCAAAATGGCTTAAGGACAACAAAGTCAAGGTATTGGAGTGGCCATCACAAAGCCCTGACCTCAATCCCAAAGAAAATTTGTGGGCAGAACTGAAAAAGTATGTGCGAGCAAGGAGGCCTACAAACCTGACACAGTTACACCAGCTCTGTCAGAGGAATGTGACAAAATTCACTCAATTTATTGTGGGAAGCTTGTGGAAGGCTACCTGAAACGTTTGACCCAAGTTAAACATTTTAAAGGCAATGCTACCAAATACTAATTGAGTGTATGTAAACTTCTGACCCACTGGGAATGTGATGAAAGAAATAAAAGCTGAAAAAAATTATTCTCTTTACTATTATTCTGACATTTCACATTCTTAAAATAAAGTGGTGATCCTAACTGACCTAAGACAGGGAATTTTTACTAGGATTAAATGTCAGGAATTGTGAAAACTGAGCTTAAATGTAGTTGGCTAAGGTGTATGTAAACCTCCGACTTCAACTGTATGTACTGTCTAGGTGTGAATGAGTCTGTCACATTGTGTGTGTGTGTGACCCTCCTCTCTCCCTGTCTCCCTGTCTCCCTGTCTCCCTGTCTCCCTGTCTGTCTGTCTGTCTGTCTGTCTGTCTGTCTGTCTGTCTGTCTGTCTGTCTGTCTGTCTGTCTGTCTGTCTGTCTGTCTGTCTGTCTGTCTGTCTGTCTGTCTGTCTGTCTGTCTGTCTGTCTGTCCGTCTGTCCGTCTGTCTGTCTGTCAGCGTTCTCGTGTGCGGCGGGAGAATTCCTAGAGATGTCTGCTCAGCAATGTACGCCGTGTGCGGCCGGCTCCTATTCGCTGGGCAGTGGGGTGCGTTTCGACCAATGGGACACTATCCCTGCCGGCTTCACCAGCCTGGCCACCTACATGGACCCAGGACCCAGTGGAGAGGAGAGTCAGGCCTGTAATAGGTAACACACATGTCTGTTTTACTGTCCTTGTGGGGACCAAAAAGTTGATTCACATTCAAAACCCTAACTCTTAACCCTAACCTTAACACCTAACTCTTAACTCCTAACTCCTAACTCTTACCCTAACCCTAATTGTAACCATAAACATAAAATAGCCTTTGTCCCTGTGGTGAAAATTGTCTTTGTTTTACTATCCTTGTGAGAACGTCTGGTCCCCACAAGAATAGTAAAACCCAAAACCCACACACACATATATATACACCCACACACACACACACACACACACACACACACACACACACACACACACACACACACACACACACACACACACACACATTTACTACACACACCTGTCCTACACATTCAGTCACACACACAAACTCACAGTAGTCCTGTATTCTCTTTCTCTCTGTGTACTGTAGCTCATCGTGGACGCCTCAGGGTGTGTATCTGGAGTCTAGTCGTGATGAGTGCACCGTGTCTCTGGTCTACGCTGTGCATCTGGAGAAACAGGGCTCCGTCTCCTTCAGCTACCAGTACCCTGACAACAACATCTTTTTTGAGTTCTATGTGAGTCTGACTCTCTCCTCCCTGCTGAAGTTTATATCAGTTCATTTATTACCCTTTTTTTTAGCTGGTTGACATACGTAGAGATGAAAAGTGGGTCTGTTTTGCGGTAGCAGGGAAGACTAATTGTACATTGATATATTTTTGTACATCAATGGCTTTACATCAATAGGTTTTACATCAATGGGTTTTACATCAATGGGTTTTACATCAATGGTTTTACATCAATGGGTTTTACATCAATGGGTTTAACATCAATGGCTTTACATCAATGGGTTTTACATCAATGGGTTTTACATCAATGGGTTTTACATCAATGGGTTTACATCAATGGGTTTTACATCAATGGGTTTTACATCAATGGGTTTTACATCAATGGCTTTACATCAATGGGTTTTACATCAATGGGTTTTACATCAATGGGTTTTACATCAATGGGTTTTACATCAATGGGTTTACATCAATGGGTTTTACATCAATGGCTTTACATCAATGGGTTTTACATCAATGGCTTTACATCAATGGGTTTTACATCAATGGCTTTACATCAGTAGATGTGGGCAATTGAGTGCTTTTCTGTGGTGAGGAGAATCAGCTGCTGATTGAAAGCGAGAGAATCATGTGATAGAATATTCTGAGTGGTTACCGTGGTGACGTGTGTTCAGGTCCAGAACGAGCAGTGTCAGGAGATGGCCCAGACAGACGATCAGAAGTGGATCAAACTCACCACCAACGGAGAGTGGGACACACACACGGTGGGCAGGAAGGCAGTGTGTGTGATATGTGTGTGTTATATGATTGGTGTGTGTGATGTGTGTAACATAATCTGTGTGCAACATATTGTGTGACATGTGACTCAGGTGAATCTGAAGTCTGGCACTAACATACTGTACTGGAGGACGACAGGGATCCTGGTCGGAGGGAAGATGGTTAAACCAGTGTTGCTCAGGAACATCCAGATTGAGGGTAAAGACCGCTCGTACCCCTACTCCCTATCTTCACACTCACCTATATTCTCTCTCCCATTCTGCATGCCTCTGTAATGTGGTTGGTCAAGGCAGTGTAGTATCACAGGTTCTTACCCACTCCAGAACTCGCCCTTCTTAGATCTAGGAAATGAGGCCACAGTGTGAGACGACAGCCGAATCTACATCCTAATGAATGAATGTGTCTCTTTAGGTGTTGCCTACACCTCGGAGTGTTTCCCGTGCCGACCAGGCTGGTTTAGCTCCGCCCCTGGCTCCTCCTCCTGCCAGCCCTGCCCCAGGAACACATCGTCTAACAAGGGAGCCGCCTCCTGTACTCCCTGCCCCGACACACAGTACTCACGTATGTACTAGACACACACACACACACACACGCACACACACACACACACACACACACACACACACACACACACACACACACACACACACACACACACACACACACACACACACACACACACACACACACACACATTGAAATGTATCAGTAGATATCAGTTAAAATACCCACTGTCTCTCTCTCTTTCACTCTTTCCCTCAGATGAAGGATGGTCACAATGTAAGGAGAGGCCTCCGTGTTCAGAGAAGGATTACTTTCAGATCCACACAGCCTGCGACAGCGAGGGAAAGGTAAGTCACACACACATATAGTGTGCATATATAGAGAGAAGGTCATATGGTGGTCATATACATATACATATGGTGGTCATATACATTAGATTACAAGACATAAGGCATCCTGTGTATAGTATCTCTATGGTTGTGATGTAACTGCTGTGGCTGCCGTGGTGACAGACGCAGGTGATGTACCGGTGGGTGGAGCCGAGGATCTGTGAGGAGAATGTGACGGGCGCTGTGGCACTGCCCCCTACAGGGGCGAGAGAGGCCTGCCCTCCCTGTAACCCTGGTTACTACAACACCAACGACTCCACCTGCTTCCCCTGTCCTCCTGGAACACACTCTGATGGCACCTCAGGTACACACACACACACACACACACACACACACACACACACACACACACACACACACACACACACACACACACACACACACACACACACACACACACACACACACACACACACACACACATATTATATATATATACATAAACAGTGCACATACACACACTTACAGTACACACACTCATGCCACTCACGTCTGTATTGCTGTATATTGAAATGTGTTGTTGATGGTTGTGTGTGTCTGTCCCAGTGTGTGAGGAGTGTCCTGCGGGGACAGAGCCAGTACTGGGGTATGAGTATAAATGGTGGAACGTCCTCCCTTCCAACATGAAGACTTCCTGCTTCAACGTGGGCAACTCCAAATGTGACGACATGAACGGTGAGACAGAAACATGTCTCGGGTGATTAGGGTCAAGAGATGTGTAATATGTATGTAGTAGTACACATGGGTGAATAGTAAATATGTCTAATATAGACATCATGCTGGGTATGTAATAACTCTGTGTCTCTCTGACTAATGAGATCATAGATGTCTGCGTAATAGATATGTGGTGTCCCTCAGATTGTTAATATTTTTTATTTTTTATCTTTATTTAACCAGGCAAATCAGTTAAGAACAAATTCTTATTTACAATGACGGCCTCCCAGGGAACAGTGGGTTAACTGCCTTGTTTAGGGGCAGAATGACATATTTTTACCTTGTCAACTCGGGGATTCGATCCAGCAACCTTTTGGTAACTGGCCCAACACTCTAACAACTAGGCTACCTGCCGCCCCTGTAAGGAATATAGATGTGTGTTTAATAGAATGTGTAATCACAGTAATATGTTGTCGTTCAGGCTGGGAGGTGGCAGGGGATCACATCCGCAGCGGTGCTGGAGGCTCGGATAACGATTACCTCATCCTGAACCTGCATGTCCCTGGCTTCAAGTTAGTCTTGGCTTGACTGTGTATTATTGTTAGAGCTCTCATGTTTTTCCTGGTTAGGTCATATGGTCAGAATGAACACATGGCTATGATTATTGTGAAATATCATTTTTTATTGGCCCTGTGTGTGTGTGTTCTGCCAGGTTACCCACATCACTTGCTGGGATGACCGGGTCTGAGTTTGGCCGGATCACCTTCGTCTTCGAGACAATCTGTTCTGCCGACTGTGAGCTCTACTTCATGATGGTGTGTGTCGGACCATTCACATCTGCACGAGTGTGTGTCTAGGATCTCAGGGAAATGTTACTGGCAATATCAACAGTGTATTAGCTAGTAAATCAATATTACCCAACCCAACATAGCCAGTATAACATAGCCAATACATGAGTGACCTACTTTCATCCCGCTATTGGATAAATACATATCAATATCTATGTTTGTTAGTAAAGCCATATAAAGCAGAACAGGGTTCCCCAACTGGCGGCCCGCGGTCCCCCAAGATTTCTGAGCCCAAAGAAATAATACAAAATGTAATTGTTGGACACAAAACACTGTAAAAACACCTGCAAATCAGCTACAAATGATTTTAATTTTGGAAATCTGTTCCCAAGTATTCCCACATATAATAGAGAGATATATGTGATCGTATACAAATGTACACAAGGTTTGAAGTTATTATATTTTAGTCAAATATTATGTTTGGGCTTCTTGTGGTCAATCCGCTCAAGAAAACATCGGCCTGCGGCTGAATCTAGTTGATAATCCCTGCAGTAGACTCAGTTAAAACAACCCATGTATCCAAATGAAACCAAAGTATATTTGAACAAACACAACCAATCACAGTACACAATATACACAACTAAATCACAGTAAAGCAGTGAGATTTCAGATAAACCAGTCACTGTGTAAATTGTAAACTAGAGTGATCCGCTGCTATATAAACCCTGTGTGTGTGTCGCCCCCTGCAGGATGTGAACAGGAAGAGCACCACGGTGGTGGAGTCATGGGAGGGCAGTAAGGAGAGACAGAGTTACACACACATCATGACCAGGAACGCATCCGTATCATACACTTGGGCCTTCCAGAGGACCAACCAGGCTCAGGACGTGAGTACACACACACTCGCACAAAACTCACAAAACACACACACATACACTCTCTCTCACACACACAGTGACACTGCACACACACACATACTACACAGACACACTTACATAGTGCACTATAATATATTTACGTGAGTGTATCTAGGCACGGCGGTACATCACTGACGTGGTGATACTCTACTCGGTGAGCGTGACAAACGTCCAGGATGGCGTGGCATCTGCGTGCCGGGCCTGCGCCCTCCTATCCCAGAGTTCTCAGCGGTCTGGGTCGTGTATTCCATGCCCAGCTGGGTTCTACATTGACAGAGACACCAACCGGTGCCAGGAGTGCCCCCCCAACACATACCTGTCGGGTCACCACACATATGGAGAAGATGCTTGTCTGCCCTGTGGCCCCGGGAGTAAGAGCAACAAGGTATTATATTACACACAAACACAAACACACAAATCATATCATCATACAACCATAAGTTACAACCTTACAAACTAACCTTACGTAACCATTATAATCATTAGAACCACTTTATAACATTAATTCCTCATAACCTAATCTAAAATCTCAGGGCCATACTTAAGAGTTTTACTCTCATCCAGATGAACAGTTAACAGTCTCTGCTCTGGATAAGAATGTTTGTAGCATTGGTACTGTCATGTGTGTATCATGTGAGCCACTATTTGTTCGATGTGTGTTGACTTGATGCTATTGTGCTCCCTCTTAGGAGCACTCTCGTTGCTATAGTGACTGCTCCTTCAGTCACACGGAGAACAACCGCACCCTGACCTTTGACCTGAGCTCTCTGAGCACCGTGGCCTCGCTCACCATCGGCCCCAGCTTCACCTCTAAAGGCACAAAGTATCTCCACGTCTTCAACGTCAGCCTGTGTGGACACCAGGTAACACACACACACACGCACACACACACACACATTCATGCACGCACACATCAGCTTGTGTGGACATTAGATAACACACACATACCTCAGGGTTGTCGTTGTGTGTTCTGTTTCAGGGGAAGATGGCAGCTGTCTGCACAGATAATGTCACCGATCTCGCCAACAAGGACATGGGGAGTGATTCCACCCAGTTCGTCAACTCAGTGGACAGCTTCATCTGTCAATCAACCATCATTCCTGCGGATGGGCGGGGCTTCAGGATGGCTCTGGCATCCCAGTCTATCAGTCTGGCTGATACCTTCGTCGGTGAGATGGCAGTAGAACAGTGCCTTCATAATGATTATAGGACAGTGCCATAACCACTACTAGTCATATAGCCAGAGCACAAAGTATACTCTTGATCTAAAAACGGATTTATTTTCTACCATTTCATCTGAAAGTTGTTTTCTTCATCTCTTTCCGTCTCTCTCTCTCAGGAGCGACAGTGGACAGTGATTTAGACGGAATAAACGCCAGACCAGAACTCTTCTCTGACAACTCAAAAGGCATCCCAGACATCAACTTCTTCTACAGGTAGGCCAGCGTAGAGCTAGACGCCATAGAACAGCATTCATAGTTGAATGGTTCCAGTGAAGATCAGTCATTGTGGTTGAAAGTGGGTTGAAAATGTGTGTTTTTTTTCGTACACTGCTGCTACGCGCTGTCTATTATCAATGCATAGTCACTTTACCCACACCTACATGTACAAATGACCTCGACTAACCTGTACCAACGCACATTGACCCTGTATATGGCCTCATTATTTTATTGTTACTTTGTATTTTTTTAACTTTAGTTTATTCAGTAAATATTTTCTTCACGCTTTCTTGAACTTCATTGCTGGTCAAGGGCTTGTAAGTAAGCGTTTCACATTAAGGTCTACACCTGTTGTATTCGGCGCATGTGACAAATAGAATTTGATTTGTGTGTTTGTGTTTGACTCTCTCTTTCTCAGGTCTACTCAGGCGACTGGATCCTGTGAGCGTGGTCGGAGTGCGGTCATGACCATACGCTGCAACCCAGAGAAGACGGACCGCGGGCAACTCACAGTGCCCAGGTACACACACCTGTCTGACTGTCTGCTCAACATCACCTGTCTGACTGTCTGCTCAACATCACCTGTCTGACTGTCTGCTCAACATCTGTATTATTTGTGTGTGAATGTTCATTAGCTCCTTCTACATTTCTCCTGTGTGCATGTGTGCGTGCAGTGCGTGCCCTGCAGGTACGTGTGACGGCTGTACGTTTCACTTCCTGTGGGAGAGTGGGAGTGCCTGTCCCAGCTGCACCCAGGATGACTATCACCAGATAGAGGGGGCCTGCAAGGGAGGGGTCCAGGTAACCTACACTCCCTCTGTTCCCTCTCTCTTCATCTTCTTTTACACACTCATGCTACTCTCTCTTTCACCTCTTGGTATTTCAATTGAACCTACTTTCTCTCTTTCTCTCCTTCTCTACTCTCTCTCCATCACTTCCCCCCTCCTTCCCTCTCACCTCTCTCTCTCTCTTTCTCTCTGTAGGTGACTCTGTCTGTGTGGAATGAGCCAAAGCTGTGCACCAAAGGCATGTCCCTGCCAGCTAAGAGCTCCGCCCCATGTGAGGCCATCGCCCTATGGCTAAAGGCTGGGGTAGGGGGCGGGGCCTTCTTAGCTGTGCTGCTCGTCTCTCTCACCTTCTATTTCTGGAAGAAGAACAAGAGGTGATTGACTGACACCTGTTAATCAAATTACCATCCCAGCCATAGGCCAGGGCTGTCCAACCCTGTTCCTGGAGAGCTACCCTTCTGTCGGCTTTCACTCCAACCCCAGTTGTAACTAACCTGATTCAGCTTTTTAACCAGCTAATTATTAGAATCAGGTGTGCTAGATGAGGGAGTGAGTGAAAACCTACAGGACAGTAGCTCTCCAGGAACAGGGTTGGACAGCCCTGCTATAGGCTGTAGTACAACGCTCCTGAATCCTGCATCTCTGTGTGTTTCTGTGTCACTATGGTGCCCCATATCAGGCTGGAGTATAAGTATTCTCGGCTGGTGATGTCAGCCAATAAGGAGTGTGAGCTGCCAGTGGCGGATAGCTGTGCCCTGGCCGAGGGGGAGGAGCCTGAGGATGACGTGGTCTACTCCCACAAACCCTCACTGCTCGGCAAGCTCAGGGCCATCGCCAACAAGGTACGTGTGTGTGTGTGTGTGTGTGTTAACCCTGTGTGTATAACCGTGTGTGTTCGTGCTTCTTTCACATGCATTGCTTGCTGTTTGGGGTTTTAGGCTGGGTTTCTGTACAGCACTTTGAGATATCAGCTGATGTACGAAGGGCTATATAAATAAATTTGATTTGATTTGTGTTAACCCTGTGTGTATCTCTATCCTTCAGCAGAGGGAGGGAGACAGCAGTGAGTCGGTACAGCTGAAGTCATCCCAGTCTGAGAGATGGGTCTGGGGGTAACGATGAGCAAGAAAGAAGAGAGAGGAAAGAAGAGAGAGGAAAGAAGAGAGAGAGGAAGGAAGGAAGGAAGGAAGGAAGGAAGGAAGGAAGGAAGGAGAGAGAGAGAAAGGGGAAGGAAGGAAGGAAGGAAGGAAGGAAGGAAGGAAGGAAGGAAGGAAGGAAGGAAGGAAGGAAGGAAGGAAGGAGAGAGAGCAAGGGAGAGAGGGAAAGAGAAAGAAAGAAGAGAGGAAAGAAGAAAGAAGAGAGGAAGGGAGAGAGAGAAAGAAGAAGAGAGAGTTGGTAGAGTTGACACTGAGTTCCACTCCTCTTCATGTCTCTTGGGCTCTGCTTATTCCTGAGGACTCCATTGTGGCTCCAGACACTCCAGTTTTCTCTGCAAAGGAACTTGTTCCCATGATTCTGACTGAAACTGGAAAGTGGTTTGGCTCCCCACCCTCATCCCTACCACACAGGGGAACACAACCCTGCTTATTGCTATGGCTATTATAGGGCTGCAAATGAAAGGAACTGTCACTGTTTTTGTATATTTTGTATTGTCATTTGGAGTTTATCTGTACAGTCATGTCTAAAGTATTTATAATTATTAATGTTGGTATGATTCATCTTTATTAAATTCTCACTTGGCTTTGGGGCCGTGTTTGTATTTGTGTGCAGTTCTGTTCTGTTAGGCTACACATTATTATTAGTTAATGTACCATGAAAGAAAAATGCCAACACACAGTCACACACACAAATAAATCCATTATCTCCCAGGACGTCCCATACTCTCGTTGCAGTTCCATTCGGTAACATAATTCCTCCCCACCACAGTCACGCCTCCAGACCAGTTTCCGCCCTTCTGAAAGAAAATACTCTGCCTGTGATTCATCGACGACAGCAGGAAAGTTTAAATATAGCCTACAAAAATAATACAATTGGATTTGTTAACTTCTGCATTATCGCTGGAAAACCGGATAGAGGTCGGTCGCAGTAGTCAGGAGATTGCTGAAATGAGGATGAGCTGAACTCGAGCTGGTACAGTTACGGTACGGAATCATCTCTTTGGTCTGGATACCACGGCCATGCTGTTTGGGACAAGTCTAAAATCACCCCAGCAGTCTGGGTATCGATCCAGTCTGTGTAATGTTCTAAAACTTTGATGAGAATATATGCTTGTAAATTGTTAGATTTACGCACGACCAAAGTTATATGTTTACAACGTTAAACGAATCAAATCAGAAGTGTGGCCAAAACCATTGGACCTGGCTGCTAAACAATGTTGACATTTTCTTTGAACAGAATTTACATCATAACACTATCAGATTCAAACACTAACATAACACATTCTAGAGCGAGCAACGATGCTTCTTTCTCGATCCTCACCAAATGTCACTTCCTGTGGTGGTGATGTAGAGAAAAAAAAGATGAAAGGGGAGTGCAATCTGATTTATTATTCTGTATTTGAACTAAAAGCGATGGTAGATTTCTCTCTCTGTGTGTGTGTGTCAGAGCCCACCACACTGTTATTGGCTCGGGAAATCATTTCCAGAAGAACATAACTACTACTACATAGAACAACAGTAGGCCTACATGAAAGAGTTGTATGTGCTTTGTCTTACAGGTCCCTCCTGCTGAAGGCTCGACGGCACCATCTAATTCCTTATCTAAGTGGTAAAATTATTACGAGAACAGTTTACATGTTCAAATAGTATCAATTGTCATGCCTGAACACAACCCCAAGAGGGCAGCCCTTTCCCATGAAATAAGTGACTAAATCAAAACATTGTTCGGTATGTTCTTTAGTTTTTCAAATGCATTTTCTGTTATTTCTGCGGGGCTATCCGGAGGTTTTGGCTTTGTGCTCGTATATACGACGTTCCCAAACATAATTATGAAAACGTTACTTTAGTCCATAGGACTCCAGTCACTTTCATTCTTGAGCAAACTCTGCCTGCCCTCATGTGGTTCCGTTGAGGAATTACAGCGGAGTATATTTTCACAGGTACCTGTCAAACAGATGGATAGGAGCTAATCATCTTTGTGTCAAATGTATATTCACCTGGGGAAATGTAGGCCTTAGTCTGTTGTAATCCCTCACAAGAGATAAACCAATAAAAAAAAATTGACAGGGACGAGCAAAAAAACTAGACATTTTAATAGATGGGTTAGGTGGAAATGTCACGAAAACAATGTGCATGCTTCTGTGTGGGCAGAAGTCAGCGTGGTGTGATTCTGGATGACCAGATTGCTAGCAACAATGACAAGTGCCATGTGGGGAATCGTAAGCCTCGTTTTCTTGATACCATGTCTTGTTTTGACAGATTTCATGTCAATGCTATGGCCCAAATTCGCAAGCCAACCAACAACTTTAACGATGTATTTGAGAGACAACAAGTGCTCATTGTACACATTTATTTATGTTTTTAATAAACATTGAATTCGAAATACAGTTGACATAACAGCAATGTAAAGCCAACCCCGTGTGTTTTTCCCTATAGTTGTGCAAGCGTTGATTTCGTTGCTGAACAACCAACCCTTCTATACCAGCGAGTTTTAATTTGTTTACTTTGCTAACGCTGCACTGGTGGTTTCTTGAGGAATTACAACAGTTTCGCAAGTGAGGTGGGTGCAGTAGTACTATTTACTAGTGCCTGTGGAAATACACTCCGTTGTAACGACTAAAAGGAAACAAGTTCGAGCGGTGTTTGAAGTAATCGAGATATTCAGTCACATTTGAATTGTAGTCGATTGCTGATCATTTGCAAGGGAGAGACGTACAAACTCTCCACAAAAGTTTTACATAATAAACACCGCCGTTTTATTTGCAGATCGTCACAGCTTGACCATGGCTCGCGGCTGCCTCTGCTGTGTCAAATACATGCTGTTCCTCTTCAACCTGCTCTTCTGGGTGGGTGAACAAACTCACTATACACATGGTTTTCAAACTAATTCATCTTCTGATTCTGCATTATATTTTATTCTGCCTCTTTCAGTTGGGGGGCTGTGGTTTGTTGGGTGTGGGGGTGTGGTTGTCTGTGTCCCAGGGCAGCTTTGCCACCCTATCGCCATCCTTCCCCTCCATCTCTGCTGCCAACCTCATCATCACCCTGGGTGCTGTCATCATGGTTACAGGCTTCCTGGGTTGCCTGGGTGCCATCAAGGAGAACAAGTGTCTGCTGCTGAGTGTGAGTGAACTACACGACCCACGATGCACCACACTACATTGCTTGGCACATTGGCAACCTCACCTGCCTCGCTCTCTTGTCTCACTTGTTCCCTGTAGTTTTTCATCACGTTGTTGGTGATTCTGTTGGCGGAGCTGATCCTTCTCATCCTGTTCTTCGTATACACAGACAATGTAAGACTCCCATAGAAGCCTCCTGTCAATTCAACCCCAGGTTATCCTTCCACCTATGGTTCCTGTACCCATAGTGCCTCTGCCTACATTTCTCATGATCCACTGTGTGTGCAGGTGAGTGAGAACGCCAGACAGGACCTGAAAGAGGGACTTGCTCTGTACAGCACCAACAACAACGCTGGCCTCCGCAACGCCTGGAACACCATACAGACAGAGGTACGGTACCTAACTACTAATGATCTACCATACAACCCCTGGAACACCATACAGACAGAGGTACGGTACCTAACTACTAATGATCTACCATACAACGCCTGGAACACCGTACAGACAGAGGTACGGTACCTAACTACTAATGATCTACCATACAACGCCTGGAACACCATACAGACAGAGGTACGGTACCTAACTACTAATGATCTACCATACAACCCCTGGAACACCAGACAGACAGAGGTACGGTACCTAACTACTAATGATCTACCATACAACGCCTGGAACACCATACAGACAGAGGTACGGTACCTAACTACTAATGATCTACCATACAACCCCTGGAACACCATACAGACAGAGGTACGGTACCTAACTACTAATGATCTACCATACAACCCCTGGAACACCAGACAGAGGTACGGTACCTAACTACTAATGATCTACCATACAACCCCTGGAACACCATACAGACAGAGGTACGGTACCTAACTACTAATGATCTACCATACAACGCCTGGAACACCGTACAGACAGAGGTACGGTAGCTAACTACTAATGATCTACCATACAACGCCTGGAACACCAGACAGAGGTACGGTACCTAACTACTGATGATCTACCATACAACCCCTGGAACACCGTACAGACAGAGGTACGGTACCTAACTACTAATGATCTACCATACAACCCCTGGAACACCATACAGACAGAGGTACGGTACCTAACTACTAATGATCTACCATAACGCCTGGAACACCATACAGACAGAGGTACGTGTTATGAGAATTTTGTTCCCAATGTTCATAAACTGAACTTCAATTAAACTACTCAGTCTGCACCCCAGAGTTTGTAAGATTCTGGTTAAATGACACAGACGGAGGCCCAGCCTACAATAGTCAACCAAGTTTATTCACGAGAGCTCTGAATATCATACAATGTACACAGCCTTTTATACCTAACATTTGGTCATATCATATGTCATACCCCTTACAGATGCCTCCTCCTCTTCTTCAACACTGTCAATGCTTATTTACAAATCTTCTCCAACACATACATTGCTTATCATATCCTGCAACATGTTACATAATCTACTGTCAGCCTAAAGGTTTCTCCCCTCCCTGGGTGGGGAGACCTTCTTCCTGTTATTAGTTTCACAGTGGTCACAAGTTGTCTGCTGTCTGTTAACAGTTCCCCTTTTTCCTTGAATGTCTTGCTTACATTGCTAAATCCTTAAGCTTAAACTTTTCCTACACACACACATTAGTACCTTCATCTTATAATCACTCGGTTATACATTTTCAGGGTGAAATCATTTAGTCAAATCTTTAATCATAAAATTTTCATTACAGTACGGTACCTAACTACTAATGATATACCATACAAACCCACACTAATAGCATAGCATTCCATCAAGGGAGAGGTGCAATATATAACACTGTCTCCTCTCTCCCTGTCAGTGGCATTGTTGTGGGGTGAATGGATACACAGACTGGCACACTGCCCTGCAGGAGAAGGTGGTTCCTGACCACTGCTGCCAGGATATCTACCAGGACTGTGGGCGCAATGCCACCAACCAGTTCTGGACACGGGTCAGTTTGTGTTTGTTTAAAAATGTCTGATCTTCTTCCTCCCATCAAGGAGTGTGTGTGTGTATTCATGTGTATCTGCATGTGTAGGAGAGTCCTTTTTCACTTCTCAAGATTGTATGTTTCTCTCTTGTCAGGGTTGCTATGAGAAGGTGGAGGAGTGGCTGGATGACAATAAACACCTGCTGGGAACCATCGCCATGTGTGTTCTGGTCATACAGGTAAGGGTGTGTGTGTGTGTGTGTGTACATACAGATGTGCATGTAATGATGTTGTTGCAGTGTGACTGATGTGACTTCCTGTCTGCAGCTCCTGGGTATGGCCTTCTCCATGACTTTGTACCAGCAGATCCACCGATCCGGGAAGAAGTACGAAGCTTAGAACACACACAGAGTTTGAGACCCATTACTTTTATACAAAATTATACTCTAAAAAGACACAAACCTGCGTACACACATGCCACAAAACTGCTTTTAATTTAGTGTTTATATTTACACACCCTTGTATCATTTTGTGCACAAAGGCAATATTAATGTTTTTTTAAGGATCATCTTTATTATAATCAGTGTTCTTGATCGGGATTCAATCCGACTGCGGGTTGTCAACAATTAAATGTGATCTCATGCACGGTAAATGGGTCATTCCACAAATAAAGTGCCAAAAATCAGCATTTTGACATTGTCCCGCGTTATGTTTTTCCGACTTCTGGGAAGATTTCAACCAACTTCAGCCCAAAATTCCTCCATGTTTTAACCATCATTGAAATGATACTCTAAAAAGTTGAACTGGTTATGTTGTTGCTTTGACAGTCATTTCTGAAGATTTTTATTTATTTCATGCGATTAATTTATGTCTGTCCCTCATTTTAAGGCCAACCCTGTTACGTGAACATAATTTGTTTTATATATATGGTGAATCTATTCCTTTAAGAAGTTTTTTCCAACAAACAGTCAACTCAGTGTAAAGGAGGTGAGCTGTTCTACTCTTTTTGGCAGTTTTCTGGTGTTTTGTGCTTAAACTGAGCGTGTCAATTAAAACATCATCCCTGTTACCCATAGATTGGAATTGTTAAAACATTTCTAGCCAATAGTTTTGTGAAGCTTGCATTCAAGTGTCTATTCTCCCTGTCATAAGGGGATTTTTATTTAACCGCTTAATGTGACACTGCTTTTGTGAAATTAATAGTTTATTTTGACCAATTTACACTGCCCAAAATGTTAGCATTTTGTGGAAGGACCCAAATGCTGCATATAGCTCAATCGGAAATTCCCTTTAAAAGCTGAATTGTCGACAACCCGCAGTCGGATTGAATCCCGGCCCTAGTTCAGTTATGTTGGGACTAAGGGTGGGTGAGGAAGGGAGGTTGGATTGTGTGTATGGACACCCCTCAGTCATCCAGAATAGAATGAATGGCTTGAACACAAAAAAAAGAGTAGAAGGAAAGAGGTTTGGTTTCATGCCTTAGAAATCCTTAAATGGATTACAGTTATATTGTAATGATGCATTATTGTAAAACCAGTTACTGAGATGTGTTCAATAAAAATTAAGCTTATTCTGTCAAAGTGCTGGCCATCTTTCCTTCAGTTCAAATTCCAATTCTGTTTACTAAAGCATCATCTAGTACTGTTACAGGAGTGAACTATCATCATCATCATCTAGTACTGTTACAGGAGTGAACTATCATCATCATCTAGTACTGTTACAGGAGTGAACTATCATCATCTAGTACTGTTACAGGAGTGAACTATCATCATCTAGTACTGTTACAGGAGTGAACTATCATCATCTAGTACTGTTACAGGAGTGAACTATCATCATCTAGTACTGTTACAGGAGTGAACTATCATCATCTAGTACTGTTACTGGAGTGAACTATCATCATCTAGTACTGTTACTGGAGTGAACTATCATCATCTAGTACTGTTACTGGAGTGAACTATCATCATCTAGTACTGTTACAGGAGTGAACTATCATCATCTAGTACTGTTACAGGTGTGAACTATCATCTAGAAACTGTTACAGGAGTGAACTATCATCATCATCTAGTACTGTTACAGGAGTGAACTATCATCATCTAGTACTGTTACAGGAGTGAACTATCATCATCATCTAGTACTGTTACTGGAGTGAACTATCATCATCTAGTACTGTTACAGGAGTGAACTATCATCATCTAGTACTGTTACAGGAGTGAACTATCATCATCTAGTACTGTTACAGGAGTGAACTATCATCATCTAGTACTGTTACAGGTGTGAACTATCATCATCATCTAGTACTGTTACAGGAGTGAACTATCATCATAATCTAGTACTGTTACAGGAGTGAACTATCATCATAATCTAGTACTGTTACAGGAGTGAACTATCATCATCATCTAGTACTGTTACAGGAGTGAACTATCATCATCTAGTACTGTTACAGGAGTGAACTATCATCATCATCTAGTACTGTTACAGGAGTGAACTATCATCATCATCTAGTACTGTTACAGGAGTGAACTATCAGCATCATCTAGTACTGTTACAGGAGTGAACTATCATCATCATCTAGTACTGTTACAGGAGTGAACTATCATCATCTAGTACTGTTACAGGAGTGAACTATCATCATCTAGTACTGTTACAGGAGTGAACTATCATCATCTAGTACTGTTACAGGAGTGAACTATCATCATCTAGTACTGTTACAGGTGTGAACTATCATCATCATCTAGTACTGTTACAGGAGTGAACTATCATCATAATCTAGTACTGTTACAGGAGTGAACTATCATCATAATCTAGTACTGTTACAGGAGTGAACTATCATCATCATCTAGTACTGTTACAGGAGTGAACTATCATCATCATCTAGTACTGTTACAGGAGTGAACTATCATCATCTAGTACTGTTACAGGAGTGAACTATCATCATCATCTAGTACTGTTACAGGAGTGAACTATCAGCATCATCTAGTACTGTTACAGGAGTGAACTATCATCATCATCTAGTACTGTTACAGGAGTGAACTATCATCATCATCTAGTACTGTTACAGGAGTGAACTATCATCATCTAGTACTGTTACAGGAGTGAACTATCATCATCTAGTACTGTTACAGGAGTGAACTATCATCATCTAGTACTGTTACAGGTGTGAACTATCATCTAGAAACTGTTACAGGAGTGAACTATCATCATCATCTAGTACTGTTACAGGAGTGAACTATCATCATCTAGTACTGTTACAGGAGTGAACTATCATCATCATCTAGTACTGTTACTGGAGTGAACTATCATCATCTAGTACTGTTACAGGAGTGAACTATCATCATCTAGTACTGTTACAGGAGTGAACTATCATCATCTAGTACTGTTACAGGAGTGAACTATCATCATCTAGTACTGTTACAGGTGTGAACTATCATCATCATCTAGTACTGTTACAGGAGTGAACTATCATCATAATCTAGTACTGTTACAGGAGTGAACTATCATCATAATCTAGTACTGTTACAGGAGTGAACTATCATCATCATCTAGTACTGTTACAGGAGTGAACTATCATCATCATCTAGTACTGTTACAGGAGTGAACTATCATCATCATCTAGTACTGTTACAGGAGTGAACTATCATCATCATCTAGTACTGTTACAGGAGTGAACTATCAGCATCATCTAGTACTGTTACAGGAGTGAACTATCATCATCATCTAGTACTGTTACAGGAGTGAACTATCATCATCTAGTACTGTTACAGGAGTGAACTATCATCATCTAGTACTGTTACAGGAGTGAACTATCATCATCTAGTACTGTTACAGGAGTGAACTATCATCATCTAGTACTGTTACAGGAGTGAACTATCATCATCTAGTACTGTTACAGGTGTGAACTATCATCATCATCTAGTACTGTTACAGGAGTGAACTATCATCATAATCTAGTACTGTTACAGGAGTGAACTATCATCATAATCTAGTACTGTTACAGGAGTGAACTATCATCATCATCTAGTACTGTTACAGGAGTGAACTATCATCATCATCTAGTACTGTTACAGGAGTGAACTATCATCATCATCTAGTACTGTTACAGGAGTGAACTATCAGCATCATCTAGTACTGTTACAGGAGTGAACTATCATCATCATCTAGTACTGTTACAGGAGTGAACTATCATCATCATCTAGTACTGTTACAGGAGTGAACTATCATCATCTAGTACTGTTACAGGAGTGAACTATCATCATCTAGTACTGTTACAGGTGTGAACTATCATCTAGAAACTGTTACAGGAGTGAACTATCATCATCATCTAGTACTGTTACAGGAGTGAACTATCATCATCATCTAGTACTGTTACAGGAGTGCCCCAGGAGAAACAATGCCACCTCATTCTGCAGAATATTACAGAATTCTGCCTCATGATTCTGAGGTTGTATGTTCAAGAGAGAACGTGCAGGATTTTATGGCTCAATGGTTAGAACCCCTGTCACATAACCTTGAGTTTGTGGGTTTAAACCTCAACTTTTACACTTGTGTAGATTTCTGCAACTATTAACGTCAAACATACAAAGAGGAGCAAGAAAAGTGCGAAGGAGTCTGGCTTGGGTTAACAATTATCCAAAACCAATTTTGGAGTTGGAAGTCCATGGTTTTGTCGTTGTTGTAAACGACGTTGCCCCTGATGACAACGTAGTGGATCAGTTCCTGGTGTCCTCCTAACTGGTAGATGAGATGCTCTCACCCGCCGGACAACACCATCAACACAACACTGTCAGTCTACACTAAAGTGTCAGCCACACACAGACAATCAACACAACTTTAGGTAGTCTCACTCACACAATCAACCCAACCTTAGGCAGTCTCACACAAACCAATCGGTTCCATTCACACAGCTACTGCATTTTAGACAACACCATGCACAGTCCTCATCACAGCTACAAGATAACCTTTCAGCAGCTAGATGACTTAAAGGTCAGCTGGACCATAGTGTGGTGTCTGACCACTAAATGAAGCCAGCTCTTACAATATAGTAGTATTTATTGACGGCAACTTTAACGTGGTGCGTTGAGAACCAGCAGGTCGCCGTGTTTGTTGACCTCCGGGGAGCCGTGCGCGTGAGAGCGTCCCAGGGCGTAGGCTGCGTTGATGGTGGAGGCGGTCAGAGCCTCGGGCATGGACATCCTCATGTTGACACACGCCAGGTGCATCCCCACTGGCTGGGATAGACAGAGAGGGATAAAGAGATGATGACAGAGGGATCGCTATATAGAGGAATAGGCTTTTTACCTTCTCCCATTGAACTTATCCCCACAGCCCCCTCCATCTTTCCCCCCTAACTACCCCCCCCCTAAACACACACACACACACACAATACAGGAATGGTTCAGTGAGATGGACATGTTGGGTTCTGAGAATATGAAATATACTTATTCATGTCACTGATGGAGTGCTGAGGTTGAGGGTCTACACCAGAAGTTAAGGGTTATAGGAGGAAGGTATATAGTGGGTGCAACTAAGCTTGGAATGTGTTGAGCGCAGGGAAGCGATTACATGTGGCAGGCATTGATAAGGGGAGAGAGCCATGGATTAGTGGTGGAGGGGGGTTGAGGTCAGGTCAGGCATTGATAAGGGGAGAGAGCCATGGATAAGTGATGGAGGGGGGTTGAGGTCAGGTCAGGCATTGATAAGGGGAGAGAGCCATGGATTAGTGATGGAGGGGGGTTGAGGTCAGGTCAGGCATTGATAAGGGGGGAGAGCCATGGATTAGTGATGGAGGGGGGTTGAGGTCAGGTCAGGCATTGATAAGGGGGGAGAGCCATGGATTAGTGATGGAGGGGGGTTGAGGTCAGGTCAGGCATTGATAAGGGGAGAGAGCCATGGATTAGTGATGGAGGGGGGTTGAGGTCAGGTCAGGCATTGATAAGGGGGGAGAGCCATGGATTAGTGATGGAGGGGGGTTGAGGTCAGGTCAGGCATTGATAAGGGGGGAGAGCCATGGATTAGTGGTAGAGGGGGGTTGAGGTCAGGTCAGGTCACCTTAAGGGAGAAATAAAGGTTTATGACCCGTATCACTAGTGTCCTGCCTAGCAGTAAAGAACGATGTTTGTATAGATAGGTAGGAGGAGCCTATGAGGAACGGTTAAATATCAGTGCTTATGTGATTTTTTGTTGTTGTCTGAATGCCACTGTATTGATCCTCTGGGTAGAATAAACTTGGTTAAACTTTCATAAATGTCCGTTGTGTTTTTTAATCTGAGAATTAGAACCTAACAGACAGTACCATAGACACTTAATACGTACAGGTACTAAACCAGTTGTTACCACAGTGACAGTAGAGAGGCGCAGGTTGATGATGCGTACCTGTGCAGAGTTCATGGGGTGCAGCTCGTCTCCGTGGAAGTTGATGCTGAGGCCCATGTCCAGGCCGGCCTGCAGGATGGAGCGCGTGGAGGACAGGTCAAACACACCCTGCTCACAGAACACATCTATGTTGTCCACCCTCAGGGCCCCCGCTGACATACGCTCACGCAGCCGTGGCAACTGGACCTGAAGGATGTCTGCTGTCGCCTCGGCGACAGTCTTACCCCTGGGAAAGAATCAGAAGGGGTGGGTATTTAATAACACCTAGTGAGGACTAAAGTCAGTAGGGTTAGCTGTATGGGTGTGGGTGAATGTGAGGTCACGACGGGGTGGAATTGAGGTGTCTGTTTAGGATGGGGAGTGTTCAACATGGTGTAGTGCAGTGGTTCCCAACCTTTTTCTGTTACTGTACCATCAACTGAATTTTGCTCTGACCAGAGTACCTCTGAAGTACCCCCTCACGTGCATTTTACCAGCAAGTCTATGGTGTTATGAGTCTTCTCAAGTACCCCCTGTGGATAGACCAAGTACCCCCAGGGGTTCTAGTACCCCTGGTTGGGGACTATTGGTGTAGAGAGTGTGTGTTCAGTACTTAGGGACAGCATGTGCTCCACAGTAGGTAGACGAAATATTGATTGGTAGGGTACGTCTGGCCGTCTCGATGACCTCCAGCATCTTCAGCTCTGTCTGCAGCTCCAGGCCGGAGCCAGTCTTACACTCCACCTGGGTGGTGCCTGCCCGCTGCATCCGACCCAGCCTGCCTGTCAGAGAGGCCAGCAGGGTGGAGGCAAGAGCAGCGCGGGTGTGCTCCACTGTGAAGTGGATCCCTCCTCCGGCACGGTGCACATCCATGGAAGTGGCACCAGCCAACTGTCGGCACACACAGCATTAGCTAGGCTGCGTTTTGACAGGCAGCCCAATTCTGATCTTTTTCACTAATTGGTCTTTTGAAAAATCAGATCACCTCTGAAACAGATCTCGTGTGAAATGATCTGATGCGACTGGTCAAAAGACCAATTTGTGGAAAAAAGATCAGAATTGGGCTGCTTGTGTAAACACCATATAAACCTTTACTTTTACTCTAAAAGGTGAGTCAGATTACAAGCTGTTGAGGCAGAGGGGACAGGACTAAGGGAAGTCATATTTACCTTCATGGCAAATTCATGAACCCCGTCTCCAGCCCATATGGGGTGGGTGTGTGCATCAACCAATCCTGAAACGTAATAATACAATGAGCACAGCTGCATTTCTATAAAACCTAATTCTCTACATGATAGAACACTAAACCAAAGATTCAAATATTTGTATCAATAGAACAGGGGAGCATTTGGCAGGACCAAACGTTTTGGAACATTCAAATATGCCAGGTAGGCCAAACATGGCTCTCTGACACACAGGAGGCTGTGGAGGGGAGAACGGCTCATAACCATGTGTTTGATACCATTCCACTGATTCCGCGCCAGCCATTACCATGAGCCCGTCCTCCTCAATTGATGTGCCACCCACCTCCTGTGCTGACATGTAGAATAAGGAATAACGTCAGCCCTATTCATGGCATTTCTATCTGCACCGTTCGACAACGTTTGTCAAATAAACGTGGCCAAGGTTGCATGTTTACACGGCCCTTACTATCCGGGATCCTTGGGACGTCCCTACACCATTGAAATGTACATTTAAAATGGTACGGGTTAAGTTTAGCATTAGGAAAGGGTTATGGTTAGGGTTAAGGATCCCAGATAGCACAAACCATGTTTACGCCTTCGTGCACGCCTAGATCTACCGCCCCTATTGTCCAGGATGGTGTATTGCACTGATACTTGCCTGGAATGACATGCATGCCAGTTGCATCGATTACTTTATCAAACGTGCACCCCGCATATTGGAAATCAATGGTGCTCGCTAGTCCAATATCCTTTATCAGACCGTCGCTGCACGAACAAAACACAGCTCTTTTAAGCAATAGTTTGCGGTGGAAAAACGTTTGGTTTAGCCAAAACTTACCTCCCGACAACCAAACCACTGTTCTCACACACAGCTTTTGCGTCCCTTCCTTCGTCAGGAACTTCTCACCGTTGTTGCAAATTAAAACCACCCGTTTCACGTTCTTTACCAAAAGTTTGTAAGACATTTTGAAATAGTTGAAATGAAGCTTAAAAATGTAAATTACTTTTGTAAGTCACCTAACTGTCACTTTCTAGCGGTTTGGAGAAAAGTAAATATGTGGAGAACAGGTGTTCAAAGTGCAAGTCTGGGAGGGGCTTTGGAAATTAGGAATACTGTACATTGATTGACAAATTCTGTTCAATGTGTAGTGTTTGTTAATTTGGTTGAGACACCACATCAATCACCTCCCTCACAAACCTGTAATAATACCACCAGACAGCAGGTTTAGGAATGGGTACAATAACCATCATCTTTTCAATTTATTATACAGTGATATAATACATATTGGATCATAAACAGTAAAAAAAAAAAAATTGCTCTTGAAAGTTTCACCTATATAAAGCTAACTTTCTTACCAAGAGTCCATTTTCCACATAGTGAAAATGAAAAAACAAAGATTCAAAACAACACTCATCCAGATCTTCAGTTGCAAGTCTCATCCTCGCCATCATTCTTTCATTTCTCCATCCTCCTCTTCTTCCTCCACTCCTCTAATATACAAAACATTATTGCACCTGTGGGTAGAGAATACGCACTTTAGATCAAAGAGAATTACACTGAGAACAGCCACTATCAAACATCTGCATCAGTCACACCAGAAGTATGCTGGACACAGAAGTCCAGGGAGAATACATTTCTACTGGTACTCATTAAAGGGTTGACGTGCAGTTCAACCAATATTTCAGAATATAGAGTTGCATTCTATTGCAGAAAACATCTGATTTCAACAAATACTTCCTTTCTTGAACTGTGTATTATTTACTACAAACCAAACAAGCCAAAGTGGGACTTTGAGGTACCTTCCCGAACTTGTCCAATATGAAACTTGTTTTGGTAGCACAACACTTTCTGTTGAAGCAGTCTACACTAATGAATACACCCCAGATCACTGCTCTAAAAGAGGTAGGTATTTCATGAATGCAGTTGTTGCCGATCTCGATCACCTCAGGAGTAAAGGACAAGAGGCAGAAGGCAACATTTTAGAGAATCCAGAAGAGGGCTCTTATTTACCTAACAAGTACTTCTCCAAGGTGACCAGCCAACGCTCCATCCACATACTCTTCTGTGTTCGCCAACTGTCGAAACCAATGACAAAAACATGACAAATTTACATCTGCATTTATTTGCGCCAGGCACACACACTGTCCAGGTTAGGTGCAAAATACAAGTCTTGTACCTGCGGCATACGTGGACAAAAATGAATAACTTGTGGGAGACTTATTTTGATATGAGATAAGCAGATAGGAAGTGGGTCTACAACAGACCCACGTTTGGAAAGTCTGTTTAATTATACAATGCTTTGTCTCAAATTCCCAGTCATAATGACCAATCGTCCTGCCCACCGGCACTGTAAGCTGAAATGGGATTGTTTTTAACTTTTGGCTTCCCGCGGACTGTTTTTGTGCAACCAAATTCAATTGAAAGCAACGCTAGCATATGTAAATACACCCACGTTGCTAAAAACACCCGTGTCCAGGTGTGCTCCCTCACCTGCATGTTCATGTAGCTGTCCACAGACACTAGGTAGCCCTTGTACTCCATCCCCCACTTCAGCTTCACCATCACCGGCTTGCCTGTCAGGCCGTTCAGGAAGGGTTTCGGGTTCAGAGGTAAACTCTAAACACACACAGCAATAGGAAGGTGGGATTATTGTTATGGGTAATAATTTAATGGAACAAAATAGAACGTTCAGACCCATGTGTAGGGAAGAACAGACGTCTATCATCATGCAATGAAACGCATATTAGATTTCAATCTGCAACATGACTTTATTTGCCTCTCATTCACTGCAACTGCAATGAATGAATGGGATAACGTTAGCTTGCTGGGAAAAGGCACCCAACTCAAACTGCTAATCCGTTTTTCTTTTCAAAAGATCCTGGCAATTTTATTATAACCAACCATATCAACACTCACCATTGCTGTACGAAATGTGGTGCTATTATATCTTAGTATTTTACTATCTGTTCGATACAAAAACGTCCAGACTTCTACGCATTGCCGCCGAAACCAGGAAGCTAGAGCCTTTCAACTTTGACCCAAAACAAAGGTTAATCGATTGAGAAAAAGAGCTCGAATTATTTATGTACCGCCACCTAGTGTACGGAGGGGCAAAAATGAAGAGACATTATTTAAATGTTCATGTTCATTGCTCATTGCCGCAGATATTTTAACGGAAAATGTTATAGATAAATAAAGGACAGTAAACTGTTAAACTTATCCATGTCCATCTTCAAATGGTTGCATTTTATTCAAAAGACTGCCCATGTGTAGTGAACTGAACAACTATGGGGGCAATGACGCCCTCTGGCGGTTATAGTGGGTATCGTGTTGAGTACTGCACCACGGTCCACTTCCCCAAAATCTTTGGGCTATGATGTGACTTATTTGCTATCATTGGATGTAATCTACCTAGCTAAAGCGTTACTAATTTCTATGTAACGCCGCAAATAAACAAATTGATGTTTTCAAGCCAAAACTCAGTCTTCGGGCCATGCCCCAGGAGGAGTGACCCATCAATAGAAACCACTGGTGTCCAAGGTCATTATGACTGAATTAAACTATTTGAAACAAGATTTTAAATCTGTATTTCATTTCAAATAAAATGTTTCTTTATTTTCAATAAATGAATACATTTTGTCTGGAATTGCATGAAGAACTTATGGCATAGAGGGAAACTGTTATATCTGGGTCTGTCTGGCAGCTCTCTTTACGCACTGCCAGTCTGGAAAATGCTCTCATTCATTTTTCTGTCTTGAAGCGTTCGACTGTTACTAAACCATTTGGCAAGTTTGAACTTGAGATCATGAATAATACTTCCAACAGCAAGGGATGGTTTCAGTGGAAATTCCTCTGAAATTACACTAAACCCTCTTTACATTACTGAAATACTGATGTCCTTACATCAATGTTAATATTTTTGTGTGAGCATGTCCAGGTGTGTGTGTGTGTGCATGTGTTTGTGTGTGTCAGGTTGTATGGACAGACATACACCTAGGTATGTATCATGGGAAAACTCTTATACTGTTAAAGGATAGTTAAACTATCACTAATCATGAGCTGCTGCATGCATGACCTAGGATAACACTGACATGTCCCATTGTCTATTGTGTAAAAGATATGTAGGGAGGAAGACTCATGGGGAAGATGGAAACAGAAGTGCAGGATATAATCCAGGAGAACTGGAGAGCTCTCAGCAAATCAGAGAATGAGAGATATTAGACAGTATGCAGCTCTGCTCTGGTGTGCTCCATGGAGAGTAGCCATGCTGGGCTCATTGAGGTGAAGCAGAAAGCAGCAGAGAAGAGGCGGGTTGAGGGCCTATCAAAGAATTAGAGCAGGAGATCACTGAGCTAAAGGAGGAGGGGGGGGGGGGGGGGGGGGGGGGGGCTCATTATGCTCATTACCAGCACTGACCACACGAGGGCAGCATGTACACAGACACTGTTTGTTATTGATTTAGTTCAAATTTCACAATATTTGGAAGCGTGTAGCCTATTGCAGAGAGAGAATATGCTATTGCAAACCCCATATCCTCAGCAGCACTGTCACTAACAACACTTTCATATAGGCCTAACGACAAGATGAGAAGTTATATTATTATTGAGATTGGGCCTATAATATTAGGCCTACAATAAGATTTATTGCTGTCATTATTAAAGGGATATTTGGGGATTTTGGCAATGCCCTTTATCGACTTTCCCTGAGTCAGATGAACTTGTGGATACCATTTTTATGTCTCTGCGTGCAGTTTGAAGGAAGTTGGTAATTAGCGCTAGCGGAGCTTGCTAACTCGCATTAGCGCAATGACTGGAAGTCTATGGGTATCTGCATGCTAGCATTGTATCTCCAAGTTAGCATTGGCTGGCGAAACTACCTCTTACTTTCTTCATAATGGACACAGAGACCTAAAAATGGTATCCACGAGTTCGTCTGACTCTGGGGAACTCTTTGCCAAAATTCCAAAGTATCCCTTTAAGAGTCCTTTGGAAATGGAAGCAGGACTTTGGTAGGCTATTAAAAATGAATCTAGGAATTAAAAGGCCAACCCCTGGTATTATCTTCTCTGCATAGTTGTTCATGAATTAATTGGTACTGCGTAATACGGATCAGTTAATAAATCTCAATTGGCTTGCATTCTACTCCAATTAGCTGGGATTTTGTCGGGATAGGCTATCAGTAGCATATTGTCAGCCCATGCAGAAGTGTATTTACCCAAGTGACCAAACTCTTTTGTTGTTGTATTTTACCCCCTTTTCTCCCCAATTTTGATCTTGTCTCATCGCTGCAACTCCCCAACAGGCTTGGGAGGCAAAGGTCCAGTCCTCCGAAACATGACCCGCCAAACCTCGCTTCTTAACACCCACCCGCTTAACCCGGAAGCCAGTCGCACTAATGTGTCAGAGGAAACACAGTTCAACTGACAATCACTGTCAGCCTGCAGGCGCCCAGACCTCCACAAGGAGTCGCTAGAGTGCGATGAGCCAAGTAAAGCCTGCCCGGCCAAACCCTCCCCTAACCCGGACGATGCTGGGCCAATTGTGCGTCGCCCTATGAGACTCCCGATCACGGCCGGTTGTGATACAGCCTGGGATCAAACCCAGGTCTGTAGTGACGCCTCTAGCACTGCGATGCAGTGCCTTGGACCATTGTGTAACTCAGGAGGCCCGCAAACTCCACAATTTTAAAGTAAGTGCCCAGTAAAAATTTCGCTTTTAATAGTTAATATTAATCGCTTTGACTCATCCTACACTCGTATTTGTGGCCAAAGCATAAATTGGAGAAAAAACACTTCAAAACCCCAACCTCAAATTTGTATCTTAAACAGATGTTTCAAAAATGCTTGCTATTTCCTCATATAACATGACGTCATCTCCCTGAGGAGGATGAGTTGGCCAATCAATGGTCTCCTTGCGTGAATATTTATAATGCCCAGTGCACACACACCATTCTGTTTTTGGGGTATGCCCATACCATTCCAACACAGAAAAGCTGTTTTTTAACATAGTTAATAAAAAATCTTGAAAGGAAAACTATTTCACTCATATTGGAAGTTATTATAGGTCATATTTCATGGAAATCTGGAAACACTGGGCAGTTACTTTAGTTTAAAGGGAGTCACTAGCTAGGTTTCCATCCAATTGGTAACATATTTTCTTGTGAATATTCAAAAATATGCATAAATAAAATATGCGCATTTGATGTCTTTTCATCAAATTGACTTGTGCTAAGTCTGTGTGTGATGACATAGTGCACATAAAAATAACTGTTGCGTTTAAATTCACATGTACAGATTAACATTTTTAAAGTTAAATGGGTTTCCATTGTATTTTCAACTCTGCTGATGTCACAAAACATGTGTTATAAAGCGAATGTGCCCACTCTGGTATTGGCTCGTGCGCTCTAGCCACCAGCTCGCAGATACAGTTGTGGTACAGTCTACATGTAAAATTATTATGGCCAAAAGAGGGAGATTATTTTAATTTGTCAAACGGGAGCCAAGCATGGATTCATCAAATCACCAGAATAAGATCCTCGATATTTATTGGAAAGTAGCATCAAGCTCATCACCTTGCACTTTCATCACCCTGTGAAGTTCATCATCATTTATTTCATCTGTAGCCTAATAAACTGCATGTTTTCCCGAGTCCTAGTGGGATGACCACATAAACATGTCATCCCGCGACTCCAAGTTTACTTCGATATGATGGTTATATCAATATTTGGGCATAAACGCGTTTCCACCTTCATTTCTCGCATAATACATTTACCTACACAAAAATATCCAACCTTATATTTTACCGACAAAATTAGCTGTTTCCATCAGGCTTGTTGTCAATTTTTTATCCGACACATAGGCCTACTTTATTCGCATTTAAAGGTTGGTTGGAAACGTGGTTAGAGTCTCCTTTCTAAAAGGGGGCAATTATTTCCCCAATGTGAATCCCGTTCAGCTCACCAGCCTCAATAATTCTGGACCCTGGGCTTTGTTATTCTGCGTTCCTTTGTTTTGTTTAAACGAAGTGTCAGTAAACTTTACCGCATTTCATTTTTTTTATCCGGATGAGTGTCTGTGGATTGGAGAGGTTTGGATGACCACAGCGCGCCAGCTCTGACCTGACACTAACTGGCCCCTGACTGCCAGGAATGTTCCTTTAAAGAGAAAAATGCAAAGAGACGGGGCGGAGCCGCAAGCCCGCTGTCACTCTCTCAGTATTCCATAGTAGACTCACAGTATATCTTCAGGCTATTAGCAAGCAAATTAACTCTAAGGTAGAAGGTCCCGACGAATACGAGAGAACGCAAATCAGTCCTCGGCTTTTGCAGAAGTAAATGCGGAATAATGGAATACTTTTCCCTGGGTGTCTGAACCGGCTGTGTTGTTCAACTGGGGTCTTTGTTCTTCTTTGATCATATCTGATTGTTATTGAAAGGGAAAGTAAAGCCTACACTGGCTTTGAACCTTGGCTTTACATTCGCGGATGAAATCTTGCATCTATTTGCCACTTGAATAACACCAACGAGGTGTCGCGTTGCCTATTCACAAGGCTGCTCTCGAGTTCTCTCATAGGCTAACCTCTTCTTGGGAACACTTACTCTTGGGTCGGAACTATGATGTGGACTTTGTTTGCTGTTTTTACCTGCACTGGACTATCTGGTATTCTTGCAGGTTTGTATTTTTTCTTTAAAAAAAAACCTGCTTCTAGTTGAATTCGATTCATAGGCAGTGTATTCATTGTGTGCAACAATGTAGCGTTCCCGCTGTCTCCGAACAATACGCGTGACAAGTGCAGCAACAGAGACAAAAGTATTTCCTTACGCTCCGCTCTGTTGACCACCTCGGGTCAACATTCTATTTGTGTGGAGGTGAAACTCGTGTCTCATGATATCATTGAGATTTTCTCTATAATGTAGAATGATTTCAAACGAAACACAAATACACCGATATGTTTTTATAGCTATGTAATAACCTCAAAAGACCCATAACAATGAAGGCTACTGTGAGCTACCATCCATTGTTGACTGCCAAAAATTTATTTCGAATACCTGCCCACATTATAAACAGAATTGTTGTGTTATATAAAAACATGAAACCCCCGTTGTGAACAGATGTTGGCAGTGGAGAGGGCTCTTAAAGATGGCAGTGTACCCCAGAAAGTGTTCTTACATCCCACACGCAATGCATCTGGAACGCGTCTGGAGTGCACATCCTCCTCCCATAGCTGCCCAAAACTTGATCTGTGTCAAAGTCCACACTGAAGCGTTCAAGTCAAGATTTTAGATTCAAGTTTAGATTAAATACACACGCACACACACACACCCTCACCCTCCTCCTCGGCCCGTCTCCTATAACCTGTCCTATCTCTCTTCCTATAGATGTGGGTCGTGTAGGGGGGGTAGCCGCTCGCTGTGAGAGCCAGGCGTGTAACCCCCGAATGGGCAATCTGGCGCTAGGTCGCAGGGTCCTGACCCAGACCGTGTGTGGCTACAAGGGCACTGAGCCCTACTGCTCCTACTCTGACCCCTCCTCCTCCACAGCGCCCTGCCCCCCGGCCAGGTGTGGGGAGTGCAACGCGGCCCTCCCCCTGCAGGCCCACCTGGCTGCAGCCATGGCCGACTCCTCCTTCCGCCACCCCAACACCTGGTGGCAGTCGTCCGGGGAAGTGGAGTCTGAGACTCTGCAGCTGGATCTGGAGGCAGAATTCATCTTCACCCACCTGATCATGGTGTTCCGCTCGCCCCGCCCTACCGCCATGACACTGGAGCGCTCGCAGGACTTCGGGCAGACCTGGAAGATATTGCAGTACTATGCCAGGAACTGTAGCGCCACCTTTGGACGGGAGGAGGGAAAGGCAGTGCTGGACAGGGCCCCCTGCACCTCCAAATACTCTGGAGCTTACCCCTGTACCAGGGGAGAGGTAAGGAGGGATTGAGGAGGGCTTTTGTGTGTGTGTGTGTGTGTGTGTGTGTGTGTGTGTGTGTGTGTGTGTGTGTGTGTGTGTGTGTGTGTGTGTGTGTGTGTGTGTGTGTGTGTGTGTGTGTGTGTGTGTGTGTGTGTGTGTGTGTGTGTGTGTGTGTGTGTACAGAGACAGACAGACAGGACTGTCTGAGACAGAACCAGGTGTTAGCCCAGACAGCAGCTCAGACTCACACCTCTAGCCGTCCAGGATGTGTCCTGTCATGGCACCTTACTTATGAACGGATGAACAGCTGGAAGGAAGGAGGGATGATAGATGTTGGCTACTGTACTACACACAGGAGTGTCCACTCCACTTCCCCCCCATTCATAAAGCTAACCTGCATATTCCCCTGTGTGTTTAAATCACGGATCTCTAATCTAAATACAGGTACTAATTAAAACCGTGATGAGTTCAGTCAGGTGTGTTAGTGCTGTTCTGGAACTCCAGTCTGCCCACCCTAACCTCTCTACAGCTCTCGACGGCCTGGGTAGTCCATAGTACCCAAGCCAGCAGCAGCACTACGGGGGATAGTGTTATTACTACAGAAGGGTGGTTATCAGGTGGGTGTAGGGATTATGTGACAAGAAAGGGTTCCTGGCAGCTCCTTGATGTCTAACTGAAACAGTGTGTGAGGGGTTTCAGCTCCTACCAAGGCAGAACTAACAGTACACAGTGCAGGGAGATCATGTAGTGAAGGGTTCCCCAACTGGCAGCCCACGGGCCGAATTTGGTGGTTTTATTTGCCCGCCCACGTTTTCTGAGAGCTCCAAGTCATTTTAATTTTGGAAATCTGTTCCCAAGTATTCCCATGCATAATAGAGAAACACGTGATCGTAAACAAATGTAGGCAAGGTTTGAAATGATTGTTTTAGTCAAACATTATATCTGTTTGGGCTTCTAGCGTTTCATTTGCAGTCTACAAATTATTTCCAATTATGATCTGGCCCCCCGACCATCCGCTTAAGAAAAAAATGGGCTGCGGCTGAATCTAGTTGATGATCCCTGATGTAGTGCATGTTGACTCTGTAATGAATCTAGTTGATGATCCCTGATGTAGTGCATGTTGACTCTGTAATGAATCTAGTTGATGATCCCTGATGTAGTGCATGTTGACTCTGTAATGAATCTAGTTGATGATCCCTGATGTAGTGCATGTTGACTCTGTAATGAATCTAGTTGATGATCCCTGATGTAGTGCATGTTGACTCTGTAATTAATCTAGTTGATGATCCCTGATGTAGTGCATGTGGACTCTGTAATGAATCTAGTTGATGATCCCTGATGTAGTGCATGTTGACTCTGTAATGAATCTAGTTGATGATCCCTGATGTAGTGCATGTTGACTCTGTAATGAATCTAGTTGATGATCCCTGATGTAGTGCATGTTGACTCTGTAATGAATCTAGTTGATGATCCCTGATGTAGTGCATGTTGACTCTGTAATGAATCTAGTTGATGATCCCTGATGTAGTGCATGTTGACTCTGTAATTAATCTAGTTGATGATCCCTGATGTAGTGCATGTGGACTCTGTAATGAATCTAGTTGATGATCCCTGATGTAGTGCATGTGGACTCTGTAATGAATCTAGTTGATGATCTCTGATGTAGTGCATGTTGACTCTGTAATGAATCTAGTTGATGATCCCTGATGTAGTGCATGTTGATTCTGTAATGAATCTAGTTGATGATCCCTGATGTAGTGCATGTTGACTCTGTAATGAATCTAGTTGATGATCCCTGATGTAGTGCATGTTGACTCTGTAATTAATCTAGTTGATGATCCCTGATGTAGTGCATGTGGACTCTGTAATGAATCTAGTTGATGATCCCTGATGTAGTGCATGTTGACTCTGTAATTAATCTAGTTGATGATCCCTGATGTAGTGCATGTTGACTCTGTAATGACTAGTTGATGATCCCTGATGTAGTGCATGTGGACTCTGTAATGAATCTAGTTGATGATCCCTGATGTAGTGCATGTTGACTCTGTAATGACTAGTTGATGATCCCTGATGTAGTGCATGTTGACTCTGTAATGACTAGTTGATGATCCCTGATGTAGTGCATGTTGACTCTGTAATGACTAGTTGATGATCCCTGATGTAGTGCATGTTGACTCTGTAATGAATCTAGTTGATGATCCCTGATGTAGTGCATGTTGACTCTGTAATGACTAGTTGATGATCCCTGATGTAGTGCATGTTGACTCTGTAATGACTAGTTGATGATCCCTGATGTAGTGCATGTTGACTCTGTAATGACTAGTTGATGATCCCTGATGTAGTGCATGTTGACTCTGTAATGACTAGTTGATGATCCCTGATGTAGTGCATGTTGACTCTGTAATGACTAGTTGATGATCCCTGATGTAGTGCATGTTGACTCTGTAATGACTAGTTGATGATCCCTGATGTAGTGCATGTTGACTCTGTAATGACTAGTTGATGATCCCTGATGTAGTGCATGTTGACTCTGTAATGACTAGTTGATGATCCCTGATGTAGTGCATGTGGACTCTGTAATGAATCTAGTTGATGATCCCTGATGTAGTGCATGTTGACTCTGTAATGAATCTAGTTGATGATCCCTGATGTAGTGCATGTTGACTCTGTAATGACTAGTTGATGATCCCTGATGTAGTGCATGTTGACTCTGTAATGACTAGTTGATGATCCCTGATGTAATGCATGTTGACTCTGTAATGGTACTGCTCCACAGGCTTTTCCCTGGTAGGATTGCCTACATGTAATCCTGTCATCTTTTATGATCCGCTGTATCGTACATCCAAAAGCAGTCTTCCCCTGTGAGTGGTGTGTGTGTGTGTGTATGTCCATGCAAGTGTGAGCATGTGAAAGTGTGTGTGTGTTTATTTGAGGGACCCAGCTACTATAAGATACTTGAGTCATGTTGTGATGTGCGTGCAATGCATGTATGTGTGTGAATGCTTGTGTGTTTTTGTGTGTGTGAGGGAAGCAGTGAGACACTGTGATAGTAACACGACCTTTACCCTCTAACCCCTGCCTGTTGACCCTGAGGTCAGGGGAGGGGTCCAGACTCCAGAGTCCTTTCAGCTCCTCATCACAGAGCCTGCTATACTAAACCATCCTCCACTCTCTCTATCGCTATGGCTACTGTATTTATCTTGTGATGTTCATCATTAACTTAAACCATAATACTGACAGCTCAACTGTCTGTGGCCTGTCTGAGGTGATGACAGCAAGGCATGTACAGAACGGTGTGTGTACTTTACCATGGGAGCTGAGAGCTGTGCTCTGTGTGTTTATGTCCATACAGAGGGCAAGGTGCACACGCAAATATGCCTACACTGTCAGGCTTTCACCAACTAGCTCGATTTGTCAAGTGCATGTCTGTGTGACTGCGTGTTTGTGTCTGTGTGACTGTGTGTTTGTGTCTGTGTGACTGTGTGTTTGTGTCTGTGTGACTGTGTGTTTGTGTGACTGTGTGACTGTGTGTTTGTGTCTGTGTGACTGTGTGTTTGTGTCTGTGTGACTGTGTGTTTGTGTCTGTGTGACTGTGTGTTTGTGTCTGTGTGACTGTGTGTCTGTGTGTTTGTGTAACTGTGCATCTGTGTGTTTGTGTGACTGTGTGTTTGTGACTGTGTGACTGTGTGTTTGTGTGACTGTGTGTCTGTGTGTTTGTGTGACTGTGTGTCTGTGTGACTGTGTGTTTGTGTCTGTGTGACTGTGTGACTGTGTGTTTGTGTCTGTGTGACTGTGTGACTGTGTGTTTGTGTCTGTGTGACTGTGTGTTTGTGTCTGTGTGTCTGTGTGACTGTGTGTTTGTGTCTGTGTGACTGTGTGTTTGTGTCTGTGTGACTGTGTGTTTGTGTCTGTGTGACTATGTGTTTGTGTCTGTGTGACTGTGTGACTGTGTGTCTGTGTGACTGTGTGACTGTGTGACTGTGTGTCTGTGTGTCTGTGTGACTGTGTGACTGTGTGACTGTGTGTTTGTGACTATGTGACTGTGTGACTGTGTGTTTGTGACTATGTGACTATGTGACTGTGTGACTGTGTGACTGTGTGTTTGTGTCTGTGTGACTGTGTGTTTGTGTGACTGTGTGACTGTGTGACTGTGTGACTGTGTGTCTGTGTGACTGTGTGACTGTGTGACTGTGTGTTTGTGACTATGTGACTGTGTGACTGTGTGTTTGTGACTATGTGACTATGTGACTGTGTGACTGTGTGACTGTGTGTTTGTGTCTGTGTGACTCTGTGTTTGTGTTTGTGTCTGTGTGACTGTGTGACTGTGTGTTTGTGTCTGTGTGACTGTGTGTTTGTGTCTGTGTGACTGTGTGACTGTGTGTTTGTGTCTGTGTGACTGTGTGTTTGTGTCTGTGTGACTGTGTGTTTGTGTCTGTGTGACTGTGTGTTTGTGTCTGTGTGACTGTGTGTTTGTGTCTGTGTGACTATGTATTTGTGTCTGTGTGACTGTGTGTCTGTGTGTTTGTGTGACTGTGTGTTTGTGACTGTGTGACTGTGTGTTTGTGTGACTGTGTGTCTGTGTGTTTGTGTGACTGTGTGTCTGTGTGACTGTGTGTTTGTGTCTGTGTGTCTGTGTGACTGTGTGTTTGTGTCTGTGTGTCTGTGTGACTGTGTGTTTGTGTCTGTGTGACTGTGTGTTTGTGTCTGTGTGACTGTGTGTTTGTGTCTGTGTGACTATGTGTTTGTGTCTGTGTGACTGTGTGACTGTGTGTCTGTGTGACTGTGTGACTGTGTGACTGTGTGTCTGTGTGTCTGTGTGACTGTGTGACTGTGTGACTGTGTGTTTGTGACTATGTGACTGTGTGACTGTGTGACTGTGTGACTGTGTGTTTGTGACTATGTGACTGTGTGACTGTGTGACTGTGTGTTTGTGTCTGTGTGACTGTGTGTTTGTGTGACTGTGTGACTGTGTGACTGTGTGACTGTGTGTCTGTGTGACTGTGTGACTGTGTGACTGTGTGTTTGTGACTATGTGACTGTGTGACTGTGTGACTGTGTGTTTGTGACTATGTGACTATGTGACTGTGTGACTGTGTGACAGTGTGTTTGTGTCTGTGTGACTGTGTGTTTGTGTCTGTGTGACTGTGTGACTGTGTGTTTGTGTCTGTGTGACTGTGTGTTTGTGTCTGTGTGACTGTGTGACTGTGTGTTTGTGTCTGTGTGACTGTGTGTTTGTGTCTGTGTGACTGTGTGTTTGTGTCTGTGTGACTGTGTGTTTGTGTCTGTGTGACTATGTATTTGTGTCTGTGTGACTGTGTGACTGTGTGTCTGTGTGACTGTGTGACTGTGTGTTTGTGGCTGTGTGACTGTGTGACTGTGTGACTGTGTGTTTGTGACTATGTGACTGTGTGACTGTGTGTTTGTGTCTGTGTGACTGTGTGTTTGTGTTTGTGTCTGTGTGACTGTGTGACTGTGTGTTTGTGTCTGTGTGACTGTGTGTTTGTGTCTGTGTGACTGTGTGTTTGTGTCTGTGTGACTGTGTGTTTGTGTGACTGTGTGACTGTGTGTCTGTGTCTGTGTGACTGTGTGACTGTGTGTTTGTGTCTGTGTGACTGTGTGTTTGTGTCTGTTTGACTGTGTGACTGTGTGTTTGTGTCTGTGTGACTGTGTGTTTGTGTCTGGGTGACTATGTGTTTGTGTCTGTGTGACTGTGTGACTGTGTGTCTGTGTGACTGTGTGACTGTGTGACTGTGTGTTTGTGACTATGTGACTGTGTGACTGTGTGTTTGTGACTATGTGACTATGTGACTGTGTGACTGTGTGACTGTGTGTTTGTGTCTGTGTGACTGTGTGTTTGTGTTTGTGTCTGTGTGACTGTGTGACTGTGTGTTTGTGTCTGTGTGACTGTGTGACTGTGTGTTTGTGTCTGTGTGACTGTGTGTTTGTGTCTGTGTGACTGTGTGTTTGTGTCTGTGTGACTGTGTGTTTGTGTCTGTGTGACTATGTATTTGTGTCTGTGTGACTGTGTGTCTGTGTGACTGTGTGACTGTGTGTTTGTGGCTGTGTGACTGTGTGACTGTGTGTCTGTGTGACTGTGTGACTGTGTGTTTGTGACTGTGTGACTTTGTGACTGTGTGACTGTGTGTTTGTGACTGTGTGTTTGTGTCTGTGTGACTGTGTGTTTGTGTCTGTTTGACTGTGTGACTGTGTGTTTGTGTCTGTGTGACTGTGTGTTTGTGTCTGTGTGACTATGTGTTTGTGTCTGTGTGACTGTGTGACTGTGTGTCTGTGTGACTGTGTGACTGTGTGTTTGTGACTATGTGACTGTGTGACTGTGTGACTGTGTGTTTGTGACTATGTGACTATGTGACTGTGTGACTGTGTGACTGTGTGACTGTGTGTTTGTGTCTGTGTGACTGTGTGTTTGTGTTTGTGTCTGTGTGACTGTGTGACTGTGTGTTTGTGTCTGTGTGACTGTGTGTTTGTGTCTGTGTGACTGTGTGACTGTGTGTTTGTGTCTGTGTGACTGTGTGTTTGTGTCTGTGTGACTGTGTGTTTGTGTCTGTGACTGTGTGTTTGTGTCTGTGTGACTATGTATTTGTGTCTGTGTGACTGTGTGTCTGTGTGACTGTGTGTTTGTGGCTGTGTGACTGTGTGACTGTGTGTCTGTGTGACTGTGTGACTGTGTGTTTGTGACTGTGTGACTGTGTGACTGTGTGACTGTGTGTTTGTGACTATGTGACTGTGTGACTGTGTGACTGTGTGTTTGTGTCTGTGTGACTGTGTGTTTGTGTTTGTGTGACTGTGTGACTGTGTGACTGTGTGTTTGTGACTATGTGACTGTGTGACTGTGTGACTGTGTGTTTGTGTCTGTGTGACTGTGTGTTTGTGTTTGTGTCTGTGTGACTGTGTGACTGTGTGTTTGTGTCTGTGTGACTGTGTGTTTGTGTCTGTGTGACTGTGTGTTTGTGTCTGTGTGACTGTGTGTTTGTGTGACTGTGTAACTGTGTGTCTGTGTGACTGTGTGACTGTGTGTTTGTGTCTGTGTGACTGTGTGTTTGTGTCTGTGTGACTGTGTAACTGTGTGTTTGTGTCTGTGTGACTGTGTGTTTGTGTCTGTGTAACTGTGTGTTTGTGTCTGTGTGACTGTGTGTTTGTGTCTGTGTGACTATGTGTTTGTGTCTGTGTGACTCTGTGACTGTGTGTCTGTGTGACTGTGTGACTGTGTGTCTGTATGACTGTGTGACTGTGTGACTGTGTGTTTGTGACTCTGTGACTGTGTGACTGTGTGACTGTGTGTTTGTGACTATGTGACTGTGTGACTGTGTGTTTGTGTCTGTGTGACTGTGTGTTTGTGTGACTGTGTGACTGTGTGACTGTGTGACTGTGTGTCTGTGTCACTGTGTGTTTGTGTTTGTGTCTGTGTGACTGTGTGACTGTGTGTTTGTGTCTGTGTGACTGTGTGTTTGTGTCTGTTTGACTGTGTGACTGTGTGTTTGTGTCTGTGTGTTTGTGTCTGTGTGACTGTGTGTTTGTGTCTGTGTGACTATGTGTTTGTGTCTGTGTGACTGTGTGTCTGTGTGACTGTGTGACTGTGTGTTTGTGTGACTGTGTGACTGTGTGTCTGTGTGACTGTGTGTTTGTGACTATGTGACTGTGTGACTGTCTGACTGTGTGTTTGTGACTATGTTACTATGTGACTGTGTGACTGTGTGACTGTGTGTTTGTGTCTGTGTGACTGTGTGTTTGTGTCTGTGTGACTGTGTGTTTGTGTCTGTGTGACTGTGTGACTGTGTGTTTGTGTCTGTGTGACTGTGTGTTTGTGTCTGTGTGACTGTGTGTCTGTGTCTGTGTGACTGTGTGTTTGTGTCTGTGTGACTATGTGTTTGTGTCTGTGTGACTGTGGGACTGTGTGTCTGTGTGACTGTGTGACTGTGTGTTTGTGACTGTGTGACTGTGTGACTGTGTGTTTGTGACTGTGTGACTTTGTGACTGTGTGACTGTGTGTTTGTGACTATGTGACTGTGTGACTGTGTGGTTGTGTCTGTGTGACTGTGTGTTTGTGTCTGTGTGACTGTGTGACTGTGTGTTTGTGTCTGTGTGACTGTGTGTTTGTGTCTGTGTGACTGTGTGTTTGTGTCTGTGTGACTATGTGTTTGTGTCTGTGTGACTGTGTGACTGTGTGTCTGTGTGACTGTGTGTTTGTGACTATGTGACTGTGTGACTGTGTGTCTGTGTGACTGTGTGTTTGTGTCTGTGTGACTGTGTGTTTGTGTCTGTGTGACTATGTGTTTGTGTCTGTGTGACTGTGTGACTGTGTGTCTGTGTGACTGTGTGACTGTGTGTTTGTGACTATGTGACTATGTGACTGTGTGACTGTGTGACTTTGTGTCTGTGTGACTGTGTGTTTGTGTTTGTGTCTGTGTGACTGTGTGTCTGTGTGTTTGTGTCTGTGTGACTGTGTGTTTGTGTCTGTGTGACTGTGTGACTGTGTGTTTGTGTCTGTGTGACTGTGTGTTTGTGTCTGTGTGACTGTGTGTTTGTGTCTGTGTGACTGTGTGTTTGTGTCTGTGTGACTATGTATTTGTGTCTGTGTGACTGTGTGACTGTGTGTCTGTGTGACTGTGTGACTGTGTGTTTGTGGCTGTGTGACTGTGTGACTGTGTGTCTGTGTGACTGTGTGACTGTGTGTTTGTGACTGTGTGACTGTGTGACTGTGTGTTTGTGACTATGTGACTGTGTGAGTGTGTGACTGTGTGTATGTGTCTGTGTGACTGTGTGTTTGTGTTTGTGTCTGTGTGACTGTGTGACTGTGTGTTTGTGTCTGTGTGACTGTGTGTTTGTGTCTGTGTGACTGTGTGTTTGTGTGACTGTGTGACTGTGTGTCTGTGTGACTGTGTGACTGTGTGTTTGTGTCTGTGTGACTGTGTGTTTGTGTCTGTGTGACTGTGTGACTGTGTGTTTGTGTCTGTGTGACTGTGTGTTTGTGTCTGTGTAACTGTGTGTTTGTGTCTGTGTGACTGTGTGTTTGTGTCTGTGTGACTATATGTTTGTGTCTGTGTGACTGTGTGACTGTGTGTCTGTGTGACTGTGTGACTGTGTGACTGTGTGTCTGTATGACTGTGTGACTGTGTGTTTGTGACTATGTGACTCTGTGACTGTGTGACTGTGTGACTGTGTGTTTGTGACTATGTGACTGTGTGACTGTGTGACTGTGTGTTTGTGTCTGTATGACTGTGTGTTTGTGTGACTGTGTGACTGTGTGACTGTGTGACTGTGTGACTGTGTGTCTGTGTCACTGTGTGTTTGTGTTTGTGTCTGTGTGACTGTGTGACTGTGTGTTTGTGTCTGTGTGACTGTGTGTTTGTGTCTGTTTGACTGTGTGACTGTGTGTTTGTGTCTGTGTGTTTGTGTCTGTGTGACTGTGTGTTTGTGTCTGTGTGACTATGTGTTTGTGTCTGTGTGACTGTGTGTCTGTGTGACTGTGTGACTGTGTGTTTGTGTGACTGTGTGACTGTGTGTCTGTGTGACTGTGTGTTTGTGACTATGTGACTGTGTGACTGTCTGACTGTGTGTTTGTGACTATGTTACTATGTGACTGTGTGACTGTGTGACTGTGTGTTTGTGTCTGTGTGACTGTGTGTTTGTGTCTGTGTGACTGTGTGTTTGTGTCTGTGTGACTGTGTGACTGTGTGTTTGTGTCTGTGTGACTGTGTGTTTGTGTCTGTGTGACTGTGTGTCTGTGTCTGTGTGACTGTGTGTTTGTGTCTGTGTGACTATGTGTTTGTGTCTGTGTGACTGTGGGACTGTGTGTCTGTGTGACTGTGTGACTGTGTGTTTGTGACTGTGTGACTGTGTGACTGTGTGTTTGTGACTGTGTGACTGTGTGACTGTGTGACTGTGTGTTTGTGACTATGTGACTGTGTGACTGTGTGTTTGTGTCTGTGTGACTGTGTGTTTGTGTCTGTGTGACTGTGTGACTGTGTGTTTGTGTCTGTGTGACTGTGTGTTTGTGTCTGTGTGACTGTGTGTTTGTGTCTGTGTGACTATGTGTTTGTGTCTGTGTGACTGTGTGACTGTGTGTCTGTGTGACTGTGTGTTTGTGACTATGTGACTGTGTGACTGTGTGTCTGTGTGACTGTGTGTTTGTGTCTGTGTGACTGTGTGTTTGTGTCTGTGTGACTATGTGTTTGTGTCTGTGTGACTGTGTGACTGTGTGTCTGTGTGACTGTGTGACTGTGTGTTTGTGACTATGTGACTGTGTGACTGTGTGACTGTGTGTTTGTGACTATGTGACTATGTGACTGTGTGACTGTGTGACAGTGTGTTTGTGTCTGTGTGACTGTGTGTTTGTGTCTGTGTGACTGTGTGACTGTGTGTTTGTGTCTGTGTGACTGTGTGTTTGTGTCTGTGTGACTGTGTGACTGTGTGTTTGTGTCTGTGTGACTGTGTGTTTGTGTCTGTGTGACTGTGTGTTTGTGTCTGTGTGACTGTGTGTTTGTGTCTGTGTGACTATGTATTTGTGTCTGTGTGACTGTGTGACTGTGTGTCTGTGTGACTGTGTGACTGTGTGTTTGTGGCTGTGTGACTGTGTGACTGTGTGACTGTGTGTTTGTGACTATGTGACTGTGTGACTGTGTGTTTGTGTCTGTGTGACTGTGTGTTTGTGTTTGTGTCTGTGTGACTGTGTGACTGTGTGTTTGTGTCTGTGTGACTGTGTGTTTGTGTCTGTGTGACTGTGTGTTTGTGTCTGTGTGACTGTGTGTTTGTGTGACTGTGTGACTGTGTGTCTGTGTCTGTGTGACTGTGTGACTGTGTGTTTGTGTCTGTGTGACTGTGTGTTTGTGTCTGTTTGACTGTGTGACTGTGTGTTTGTGTCTGTGTGACTGTGTGTTTGTGTCTGGGTGACTATGTGTTTGTGTCTGTGTGACTGTGTGACTGTGTGTCTGTGTGACTGTGTGACTGTGTGACTGTGTGTTTGTGACTATGTGACTGTGTGACTGTGTGTTTGTGACTATGTGACTATGTGACTGTGTGACTGTGTGACTGTGTGTTTGTGTCTGTGTGACTGTGTGTTTGTGTTTGTGTCTGTGTGACTGTGTGACTGTGTGTTTGTGTCTGTGTGACTGTGTGACTGTGTGTTTGTGTCTGTGTGACTGTGTGTTTGTGTCTGTGTGACTGTGTGTTTGTGTCTGTGTGACTGTGTGTTTGTGTCTGTGTGACTATGTATTTGTGTCTGTGTGACTGTGTGTCTGTGTGACTGTGTGACTGTGTGTTTGTGGCTGTGTGACTGTGTGACTGTGTGTCTGTGTGACTGTGTGACTGTGTGTTTGTGACTGTGTGACTTTGTGACTGTGTGACTGTGTGTTTGTGACTGTGTGTTTGTGTCTGTGTGACTGTGTGTTTGTGTCTGTTTGACTGTGTGACTGTGTGTTTGTGTCTGTGTGACTGTGTGTTTGTGTCTGTGTGACTATGTGTTTGTGTCTGTGTGACTGTGTGACTGTGTGTCTGTGTGACTGTGTGACTGTGTGTTTGTGACTATGTGACTGTGTGACTGTGTGACTGTGTGTTTGTGACTATGTGACTATGTGACTGTGTGACTGTGTGACTGTGTGACTGTGTGTTTGTGTCTGTGTGACTGTGTGTTTGTGTTTGTGTCTGTGTGACTGTGTGACTGTGTGTTTGTGTCTGTGTGACTGTGTGTTTGTGTCTGTGTGACTGTGTGACTGTGTGTTTGTGTCTGTGTGACTGTGTGTTTGTGTCTGTGTGACTGTGTGTTTGTGTCTGTGACTGTGTGTTTGTGTCTGTGTGACTATGTATTTGTGTCTGTGTGACTGTGTGTCTGTGTGACTGTGTGTTTGTGGCTGTGTGACTGTGTGACTGTGTGTCTGTGTGACTGTGTGACTGTGTGTTTGTGACTGTGTGACTGTGTGACTGTGTGACTGTGTGTTTGTGACTATGTGACTGTGTGACTGTGTGACTGTGTGTTTGTGTCTGTGTGACTGTGTGTTTGTGTTTGTGTGACTGTGTGACTGTGTGACTGTGTGTTTGTGACTATGTGACTGTGTGACTGTGTGACTGTGTGTTTGTGTCTGTGTGACTGTGTGTTTGTGTTTGTGTCTGTGTGACTGTGTGACTGTGTGTTTGTGTCTGTGTGACTGTGTGTTTGTGTCTGTGTGACTGTGTGTTTGTGTCTGTGTGACTGTGTGTTTGTGTGACTGTGTAACTGTGTGTCTGTGTGACTGTGTGACTGTGTGTTTGTGTCTGTGTGACTGTGTGTTTGTGTCTGTGTGACTGTGTAACTGTGTGTTTGTGTCTGTGTGACTGTGTGTTTGTGTCTGTGTAACTGTGTGTTTGTGTCTGTGTGACTGTGTGTTTGTGTCTGTGTGACTATGTGTTTGTGTCTGTGTGACTCTGTGACTGTGTGTCTGTGTGACTGTGTGACTGTGTGTCTGTATGACTGTGTGACTGTGTGACTGTGTGTTTGTGACTCTGTGACTGTGTGACTGTGTGACTGTGTGTTTGTGACTATGTGACTGTGTGACTGTGTGTTTGTGTCTGTGTGACTGTGTGTTTGTGTGACTGTGTGACTGTGTGACTGTGTGACTGTGTGTCTGTGTCACTGTGTGTTTGTGTTTGTGTCTGTGTGACTGTGTGACTGTGTGTTTGTGTCTGTGTGACTGTGTGTTTGTGTCTGTTTGACTGTGTGACTGTGTGTTTGTGTCTGTGTGTTTGTGTCTGTGTGACTGTGTGTTTGTGTCTGTGTGACTATGTGTTTGTGTCTGTGTGACTGTGTGTCTGTGTGACTGTGTGACTGTGTGTTTGTGTGACTGTGTGACTGTGTGTCTGTGTGACTGTGTGTTTGTGACTATGTGACTGTGTGACTGTCTGACTGTGTGTTTGTGACTATGTTACTATGTGACTGTGTGACTGTGTGACTGTGTGTTTGTGTCTGTGTGACTGTGTGTTTGTGTCTGTGTGACTGTGTGTTTGTGTCTGTGTGACTGTGTGACTGTGTGTTTGTGTCTGTGTGACTGTGTGTTTGTGTCTGTGTGACTGTGTGTCTGTGTCTGTGTGACTGTGTGTTTGTGTCTGTGTGACTATGTGTTTGTGTCTGTGTGACTGTGGGACTGTGTGTCTGTGTGACTGTGTGACTGTGTGTTTGTGACTGTGTGACTGTGTGACTGTGTGTTTGTGACTGTGTGACTTTGTGACTGTGTGACTGTGTGTTTGTGACTATGTGACTGTGTGACTGTGTGGTTGTGTCTGTGTGACTGTGTGTTTGTGTCTGTGTGACTGTGTGACTGTGTGTTTGTGTCTGTGTGACTGTGTGTTTGTGTCTGTGTGACTGTGTGTTTGTGTCTGTGTGACTATGTGTTTGTGTCTGTGTGACTGTGTGACTGTGTGTCTGTGTGACTGTGTGTTTGTGACTATGTGACTGTGTGACTGTGTGTCTGTGTGACTGTGTGTTTGTGTCTGTGTGACTGTGTGTTTGTGTCTGTGTGACTATGTGTTTGTGTCTGTGTGACTGTGTGACTGTGTGTCTGTGTGACTGTGTGACTGTGTGTTTGTGACTATGTGACTATGTGACTGTGTGACTGTGTGACTTTGTGTCTGTGTGACTGTGTGTTTGTGTTTGTGTCTGTGTGACTGTGTGTCTGTGTGTTTGTGTCTGTGTGACTGTGTGTTTGTGTCTGTGTGACTGTGTGACTGTGTGTTTGTGTCTGTGTGACTGTGTGTTTGTGTCTGTGTGACTGTGTGTTTGTGTCTGTGTGACTGTGTGTTTGTGTCTGTGTGACTATGTATTTGTGTCTGTGTGACTGTGTGACTGTGTGTCTGTGTGACTGTGTGACTGTGTGTTTGTGGCTGTGTGACTGTGTGACTGTGTGTCTGTGTGACTGTGTGACTGTGTGTTTGTGACTGTGTGACTGTGTGACTGTGTGTTTGTGACTATGTGACTGTGTGAGTGTGTGACTGTGTGTATGTGTCTGTGTGACTGTGTGTTTGTGTTTGTGTCTGTGTGACTGTGTGACTGTGTGTTTGTGTCTGTGTGACTGTGTGTTTGTGTCTGTGTGACTGTGTGTTTGTGTGACTGTGTGACTGTGTGTCTGTGTGACTGTGTGACTGTGTGTTTGTGTCTGTGTGACTGTGTGTTTGTGTCTGTGTGACTGTGTGACTGTGTGTTTGTGTCTGTGTGACTGTGTGTTTGTGTCTGTGTAACTGTGTGTTTGTGTCTGTGTGACTGTGTGTTTGTGTCTGTGTGACTATATGTTTGTGTCTGTGTGACTGTGTGACTGTGTGTCTGTGTGACTGTGTGACTGTGTGACTGTGTGTCTGTATGACTGTGTGACTGTGTGTTTGTGACTATGTGACTCTGTGACTGTGTGACTGTGTGACTGTGTGTTTGTGACTATGTGACTGTGTGACTGTGTGACTGTGTGTTTGTGTCTGTATGACTGTGTGTTTGTGTGACTGTGTGACTGTGTGACTGTGTGACTGTGTGACTGTGTGTCTGTGTCACTGTGTGTTTGTGTTTGTGTCTGTGTGACTGTGTGACTGTGTGTTTGTGTCTGTGTGACTGTGTGTTTGTGTCTGTTTGACTGTGTGACTGTGTGTTTGTGTCTGTGTGTTTGTGTCTGTGTGACTGTGTGTTTGTGTCTGTGTGACTATGTGTTTGTGTCTGTGTGACTGTGTGTCTGTGTGACTGTGTGACTGTGTGTTTGTGTGACTGTGTGACTGTGTGTCTGTGTGACTGTGTGTTTGTGACTATGTGACTGTGTGACTGTCTGACTGTGTGTTTGTGACTATGTTACTATGTGACTGTGTGACTGTGTGACTGTGTGTTTGTGTCTGTGTGACTGTGTGTTTGTGTCTGTGTGACTGTGTGTTTGTGTCTGTGTGACTGTGTGACTGTGTGTTTGTGTCTGTGTGACTGTGTGTTTGTGTCTGTGTGACTGTGTGTCTGTGTCTGTGTGACTGTGTGTTTGTGTCTGTGTGACTATGTGTTTGTGTCTGTGTGACTGTGGGACTGTGTGTCTGTGTGACTGTGTGACTGTGTGTTTGTGACTGTGTGACTGTGTGACTGTGTGTTTGTGACTGTGTGACTGTGTGACTGTGTGACTGTGTGTTTGTGACTATGTGACTGTGTGACTGTGTGTTTGTGTCTGTGTGACTGTGTGTTTGTGTCTGTGTGACTGTGTGACTGTGTGTTTGTGTCTGTGTGACTGTGTGTTTGTGTCTGTGTGACTGTGTGTTTGTGTCTGTGTGACTATGTGTTTGTGTCTGTGTGACTGTGTGACTGTGTGTCTGTGTGACTGTGTGTTTGTGACTATGTGACTGTGTGACTGTGTGTCTGTGTGACTGTGTGTTTGTGTCTGTGTGACTGTGTGTTTGTGTCTGTGTGACTATGTGTTTGTGTCTGTGTGACTGTGTGACTGTGTGTCTGTGTGACTGTGTGACTGTGTGTTTGTGACTATGTGACTGTGTGACTGTGTGACTGTGTGTTTGTGACTATGTGACTATGTGACTGTGTGACTGTGTGACTTTGTGTCTGTGTGACTGTGTGTTTGTGTTTGTGTCTGTGTGACTGTGTGTCTGTGTGTTTGTGTCTGTGTGACTGTGTGTTTGTGTCTGTGTGACTGTGTGACTGTGTGTTTGTGTCTGTGTGACTGTGTGTTTGTGTCTGTGTGACTGTGTGTTTGTGTCTGTGTGACTGTGTGTTTGTGTCTGTGTGACTATGTGTTTGTGTCTGTGTGACTGTGTGACTGTGTGTCTGTGTGACTGTGTGTTTGTGACTATGTGACTGTGTGACTGTGTGTCTGTGTGACTGTGTGTTTGTGTCTGTGTGACTGTGTGTTTGTGTCTGTGTGACTATGTGTTTGTGTCTGTGTGACTGTGTGACTGTGTGTCTGTGTGACTGTGTGACTGTGTGTTTGTGACTATGTGACTGTGTGACTGTGTGACTGTGTGTTTGTGACTATGTGACTATGTGACTGTGTGACTGTGTGACTTTGTGTCTGTGTGACTGTGTGTTTGTGTTTGTGTCTGTGTGACTGTGTGTCTGTGTGTTTGTGTCTGTGTGACTGTGTGTTTGTGTCTGTGTGACTGTGTGTTTGTGTCTGTGTGACTGTGTGTTTGTGTCTGTGTGACTGTGTGTTTGTGTCTGTGTGACTGTGTGTTTGTGTCTGTGTGACTATGTATTTGTGTCTGTGTGACTGTGTGACTGTGTGTCTGTGTGACTGTGTGACTGTGTGTTTGTGGCTGTGTGACTGTGTGACTGTGTGTCTGTGTGACTGTGTGACTGTGTGACTGTGTGTTTGTGACTGTGTGACTGTGTGACTGTGTGACTGTGTGACTGTGTGTTTGTGACTATGTGACTGTGTGAGTGTGTGACTGTGTGTTTGTGTCTGTGTGACTGTGTGTTTGTGTTTGTGTCTGTGTGACTGTGTGACTGTGTGTTTGTGTCTGTGTGACTGTGTGTTTGTGTCTGTGTGACTGTGTGTTTGTGTGACTGTGTGACTGTGTGTCTGTGTGACTGTGTGACTGTGTGTTTGTGTCTGTGTGACTGTGTGTTTGTGTCTGTGTGACTGTGTGACTGTGTGTTTGTGTCTGTGTGACTGTGTGTTTGTGTCTGTGTAACTGTGTGTTTGTGTCTGTGTGACTGTGTGTTTGTGTCTGTGTGACTATATGTTTGTGTCTGTGTGACTGTGTGACTGTGTGTCTGTGTGACTGTGTGACTGTGTGACTGTGTGTCTGTATGACTGTGTGACTGTGTGACTGTGTGTTTGTGACTATGTGACTCTGTGACTGTGTGACTGTGTGACTGTGTGTTTGTGACTATGTGACTGTGTGACTGTGTGACTGTGTGTTTGTGTCTGTATGACTGTGTGTTTGTGTGACTGTGTGACTGTGTGACTGTGTGACTGTGTGACTGTGTGTCTGTGTCACTGTGTGTTTGTGTTTGTGTCTGTGTGACTGTGTGACTGTGTGTTTGTGTCTGTGTGACTGTGTGTTTGTGTCTGTTTGACTGTGTGACTGTGTGTTTGTGTCTGTGTGACTATGTGTTTGTGTCTGTGTGACTGTGTGTCTGTGTGACTGTGTGACTGTGTGTTTGTGTGACTGTGTGACTGTGTGTCTGTGTGACTGTGTGTTTGTGACTATGTGACTGTGTGACTGTGTGACTGTGTGTTTGTGACTATGTGACTATGTGACTGTGTGACTGTGTGACTGTGTGTTTGTGTCTGTGTGACTGTGTGTTTGTGTTTGTGTCTGTGTGACTGTGTGTTTGTGTCTGTGTGACTGTGTGTTTGTGTCTGTGTGACTGTGTGACTGTGTGTTTGTGTCTGTGTGACTGTGTGTTTGTGTCTGTGTGACTGTGTGTCTGTGTCTGTGTGACTGTGTGTTTGTGTCTGTGTGACTATGTGTTTGTGTCTGTGTGACTGTGTGACTGTGTGTCTGTGTGACTGTGTGACTGTGTGTTTGTGGCTGTGTGACTGTGTGACTGTGTGACTGTGTGTTTGTGACTGTGTGACTGTGTGACTGTGTGTTTGTGACTATGTGACTATGTGACTGTGTGACTGTGTGACTGTGTGTTTGTGTCTGTGTGACTGTGTGTTTGTGTTTGTGTCTGTGTGACTGTGTGTTTGTGTCTGTGTGACTGTGTGTTTGTGTCTGTGTGACTGTGTGACTGTGTGTTTGTGTCTGTGTGACTGTGTGTTTGTGTCTGTGTGACTGTGTGTCTGTGTCTGTGTGACTGTGTGTTTGTGTCTGTGTGACTATGTGTTTGTGTCTGTGTGACTGTGTGACTGTGTGTCTGTGTGACTGTGTGACTGTGTGTTTGTGGCTGTGTGACTGTGTGACTGTGTGACTGTGTGTTTGTGACTGTGTGACTGTGTGACTGTGTGACTGTGTGTTTGTGTCTGTGTGACTGTGTGACTGTGTGTTTGTGTCTGTGTGACTGTGTGTTTGTGTCTGTGTGACTGTGTGTTTGTGTCTGTGTGACTATGTGTTTGTGTTTGTGTGACTGTGTGTCTGTGTGACTGTGTGACTGTGTGACTGTGTGTTTGTGACTATGTGACTGTGTGTTTGTGGCTGTGTGACTGTGTGACTGTGTGTCTGTGTGACTGTGTGTTTGTGACTGTGTGACTATGTGACTGTGTGACTGTGTGACTGTGTGTTTGTGTCTGTGTGACTGTGTGACTGTGTGTTTGTGTCTGTGTGACTGTGTGTTTGTGTCTGTGTGACTGTGTGTTTGTGTCTGTGTGACTGTTTGTTTGTGTCTGTGTGACTATGTGTTTGTGTCTGTGTGACTGTGTGACTGTGTGTCTGTGTGACTGTGTGTTTGTGACTATGTGACTGTGTGACTGTGTGACTGTGTGTTTGTGGCTGTGTGACTGTGTGAATGTGTGACTGTGTGACTGTGTGTTTGTGTGACTGTGTGACTGTGACTATGTGACTGTGTGACTGTGTGTTTGTGACTGTGTGTTTGTGACTATGTGTCTGTGTGACTGTGTGTTTGTGTCTGTGTGACTGTGTGACTGTGTGTTTGTGACTATGTGACTGTGTGACTGTGTGTTTGTGACTGTGTGACTGTGTGTTTGTGACTATGCGACTGTGTGACTGTGTGTTTGTGACTGTGTGTTTGTGACTGTGTGACTGTGTGTTTGTGACTGTGTGACTGTGTGTTTGTGACTGTGTGTTTGTGACTGTGTGACTGTGTGTTTGTGACTATGTGACTGTGTGACTGTGTGTTTGTGACTATGTGACTGTGTGACTGTGTGTTTGTGACTGTGTGTTTGTGACTATGTGACTGTGTGACTGTGTGTTTGTGAATGTGTGACTGTGTGTTTGTGACTATGTGACTGTGTGACTGTGTGTTTGTGAATGTGTGACTGTGTGTTTGTGACTATGTGACTGTGTGACTGTGTGTTTGTGACTATGTGACTGTGTGACTGTGTGTTTGTGACTATGTGACTGTGTGACTGTGTGTTTGTGACTGTGTGACTGTGTGTTTGTGACTGTGTGTTTACGTATTGAATGTTTGAGCTTAACTGGTGTGACAGTTATGTGTCGAGTAGGTGACTGTGTGTTTGTGTCTGTGTGTATATACACGCGTGTGTGTGTTTAGTCAGTGTTAAGTGTTTAGTCAGATAAGTGTTTAGCTGTGATGGATAGCAAGGAGGGAGGAGGTGTGTCTTAGCTTGGAGCGATACTGTGAGGGAGCAGGTATTCTCAGCTTCCCCCTCCTTTATCTGATGAACATTAAAAAGCATGTCATCTCTTGTGCTGAGAGCTGAACATGTTCATCTGAATGGGGGGAAACCAGGGAGGCTTGTGAGTTGAGGTACTAACTGAAGAGGTCTAGTTAGTCTCTCTGTTGGAGAGCTCAGGGCTCCTTGTGTTATTTATGAGGTCAGCTGGGCTGGAGGAATGTGTGTTAGTTGTTATAGAGACTGTGATCTTCTTAGGGAGGGAGCCGTCCAAACACAGCCCCACACACACCCCTCTCTCTCTGTCTGTCTGTCAGGGAGGAAGTGCCCTTTGCCCTGATGGAAGTTGGTCCTGCAGGTGAGACGGCCCATCCCCCTCCTCTCGCGATCTCTCTCTCTCTCTCTCTCTCTCTCTCTCTCTCTCTCTCTCTCTCTCTCCCTCCATCAATGCCCATTGTTCCCGTTTACCAGAATACAGTCCACAGCGCTTTGATGGAATTAGGGCTGTTAAAGCCAGTCTTACACTGTTTTTCAGACTGTAACAGGAAGAAAAGGTTATGAGCGTAGAAATGCCACCCTCTCCCCTGACTAAGGTTTCTGTGGGACTGCTCTCTCTGTTTCTATAGTTTGACAGAGAGAGCATACCCAGACAATGACTTGACATTTCGTATGCACGAAAAACTTTAATGAGAGTCTTGATTTGTTTGTTTGTATGTGGGTTAGAGTTTGCATTCGTTGTGTGGGTTGCATGAAGTCTGTGCCCACTGCCTGCAGCTGGAGCATCCAGAAGGCCTCTTGTGGAATTTTTGCAGGGTTTGGGAATGTTGATTGGGTAAGTGTGTGTGTAGTTGGGAATGTTCATTGGATGTTGTGTGTGGAGTTTGGGATTGTCCATTGGGGATGTGTTTGTGTGTGGGGTGTGTGTGTGTGTGGGACAGTGTGGCTGCGGTGTCGCCGGGCTATCGCAGAGCCTTTGTCCAGGGCTGAGTTATGTGGGGCTGCATCTCTCGCCCGCTCTTTGTCTCGTCCTCCTCTCCCGCGGACTGGCGCCCCTTGCCCTATTTGTTGTGTTCCCTTAATTGCGGAACACAATGCCGTGACTCTGTAACCTATTCCAACAACAGGGAACTTAATAGTGCTCCTCCCATCGCACCCCAGGCCAGCCATACAGCCAATGGGGACACAGCATGGGCTCGACTCACACAGTCAACCCCCCAGAAAACACACACACACACACCCCTCACCCAATGATATCTATGTCAGGGATACTTCTCTGTATACATCAATGATGTTGCTCTTGCTGCTGGTGATTCTCTGATCCACCTCTACGCAGACGACACCATTCTGTATACCTCTGGCCCTTCTTTGGACACAGTGTTCACTAACCTCCAGACGAGCTTCAATGCCATACAACTCTCCTTCTGTGGCCTCCAACTGCTCTTAAATGCAAGTAAAACTAAATGCATGCTCTTCAACCGATCGCTGCCCACACCTGCCCGCCCGTCCAGCATCACTACTGGACGGTTCTGACTTAGAATATGTGGACAAGTACAAATACCTAGGTGTCTGGCTAGAGTGTAAACTCTCCTTCCAGACTCACATTTAACATCTCCAATCCAAAATTAAATCTAGAATCGGCTTCCTATTTCGCAACAAAGCATCCTTCACTCATGTTGCCAAACATACCCTCGTAAAACTGACCATCCTACCGATCCTCGACTTCAGCGATGTCATTTACAAAATAGCCTCCAACACTCTACTCAACAAATTGGATGCAGTCTATCACAGTGCCATCCGTTTTATCACCAAAGCCCCATATACTACCCACCACTGCGACCTATACGTTCTCGTTGGCTGGCCCTCACTTCATACTCGTCGCCAAACCCACTGGCTCCAGGTCATCTACAAGTCTCTGCTAGGTAAAGCCCCACCTTATCTGGGGCGGCAGTGTAGCCTAGTGGTTAGAGCGTTGGGCTAGTAACCGAAAGGTTGCAAGTTTGAATCCCCGAGCTGACAAGGTACAAATCTGTTGTTCTGCCCCTGAACAAGGCAGTTAACCCACTGTTCCTAGGCCATCATTGAAAATAAGAATTCTTAACTGACTTGCCTAGTTAAATAAAGGTCAAATAAAATAAAATCTCAGCTCACTGGTCACCATAGCAGCACCCACCCGTAGCATGCGCTCCAGCAGGTATATCTCACTGGTCACCCCCAAAGCCAATTCTTCCTTTGGCCCCCTCTCCTTCCAGTTCTCTGCTGCCAATGACTGGAACGAACTACAAAAATCACTAAAGCTGGAGACTCTTACCGCCCTCACTAGCTTTAAGCACCAGCTGTCAGAACAAGCTCACAGATCACTGCACCTGTACATAGCTCATCTGTAAGTAGCCCATCCAATCTACCTCATCCCCATACTGTATTTATTTATTTATCTTGCTCCTTTGCACCCCACTATCTCTACTTGCACATTCATCTTCTGCACATTCTACCAATCCAGTGTTTAATTGCTATTTTGTAATTACTTCACCACCATGGCCTATTTATTGCCTTACTTCTCTTATCCTACCTCATTTGCACATGCTGTATATAGATTTCTCTACTGTATTATTGATTGTATGTTTGTTTATTCCATGTGTAACTCTGTGTTGTTGTATGTGTCGAACTGCTTTGCTTTATCTTGGCCAGGTCGCAGTTGTAAATGATAACTTGTTCTCAACTAGCCTACCTGGTAAAAGTAAAGGTGAAATAAAAAAATAAAAAAATAAATACATACTCTCCTCCAATAACACTCCCTCCCAGCATCACACACTTCCCTCAATGACAACTAACTCCCCTTAAACAAACACACTTCTGCCCCAGTGATATCTGTGGCAGAAACACACAGCCCTCTCAGGAACACAGGGGATGCCATACAGGGGTTGCCATAGGAGCAGTCACCAGGGTGATGGCAGTTGTGCTTGGGCTGGGGGGTAATATGAAGGGATCATCAATTTAGGGATGCAAGACTCAGAGAGGGAGAAAGAAAGAGAAACCGAGAGAGAGGTGCAGAAAAGAAGATGTGTTGTCACCAAGTCTTGCATAATAACATAGTGCCACTAATTCGTATCATTTTGACTGACTGTTGGACTGGTTGATTGACAGGTGATCTACCGTGCCCTCCCCCAATGGGAATCTCTTGACCCGTATGGCGTGGCAGGCCAGGAGCAGCTGAGGGTGACCAACGTGCGCATACGTCTGCTGGAGCGCCAATCCTGTCCCTGCCAGGCCAAAGATCCCACCGTTGGAGCCCCGCCCACCCAGCACTTCGCCATTTATGACCTCATCGTGAAGGGCAGCTGCTTCTGCAACGGGCACGCCGAGCAGTGTGTCCCCGCGCCCGGCTACCGCCCTGTCAGGGACAGAACTAACCACGTGGTGAGTGTGTGTGTGTGTGTGTCTGTGTTTCTGTCTGTGTATCTGACTGTCTGTGTGCATGCATGCGTTTTGTGTATCAGTCATTAGCATAGTCATGAGGGCTATCACCTTTCTCTGTCCCACATCCTGTGCTGGGCTTGCTCTGTCTGGGTAGATAAAGAGCTGCCTTTCCTGTGATCCAGATTACAAAGGAAATGTTGATATGGATTCAGCACTGGGCTAATGATGGCGTTGAAGTCTCAAAAAGTGTGTGCTGATAAAGGTGTGAATGGACATGGCTGATTCACAGTGTGTAGATGGACATTAGAGATGCAGCGAGCGTTTCCAGACTGCCTGTGGAACGTCTATCTCTGCCGTCTCCACAAGCAGTTCCGCCCGACGCCTTTTGAAGCAGAGCGCCTATTCTATTGCAATCAGCAGGCCCAGAGAGCAGGGAAAGTGAGTGTGATGAGTGTGACAACAGAACCTTTACACTGGAGACACAGAGACAGAGACATAGACACACAGAGTCTGTCTGACTGTGGGTAACTATAACTTTGTGTATGAGCGTTAAGCCCACAATAGCAGTGTCTGTGGCAGTATTACAGTATCTAGGAGCTTGTATGGCTGCAGCCGGTCAGTCTGTCTCTTCTGTGTGAGCCCATTGTAATCAGAGGTGTCTGTCTGTCATCCTCCCCCATAATATCACTGGCTTATCTAGTAACCCAGTGGGCTACACCTAGTTAACTTAGTTTGGACTTGACTCTATCTAGGCTACAAAAGCATCCTCAGAATGTGTTTTAAGCTTTTTAATGTTGATATTCAAAACATTAGGTGATATCACAACATAACATGACCTAACGTTGTAGGAACGTCGGTGTGTCGTGTGATATGAGGGAGAGTTGGGTAAACAAGCATTGAGACATGGGACGGTATGAGGTTATATAAGTACTTTCCCTCTCTCTCTCTCTCTCTCTCTCTCTCTCTCTCTCTCTCTCTCTCTTGCTGTTTCTATCAGCAGTTTGTTTTCTGTCTCTGTTTCGACCCAGGACGGTCATATCTACCAAACCCAAACAACCAGATCACGGCAAGACAGTGAGGAGAGATTAGAAGCCTGTAAACACACTCAAACAAGACGGGAGGGTGTGAGTTTGTGTACATGTTTTCCTACCTAATCAGAACCAGAATGTCCTAACAAGGTAGGAAAACAAGAAACCTTTTGAAAAGTCAGGAATTTGTTCATGTTCTGAATTTGTTAAATTGCTATTTTAGGCTTAAGGGTTAGGTTTAGTGTTTGGGGCTAAGGTCAGGGTTACGGTTAGGGTCGGGTTTTAGGTTAGGAGTTAGGGTTAGGGGTTTGAGGTTTAGGTTAGGTTAAGGGAAAATAGGATTTTGAATGGGAATATATTTTTACTCGCCAAAAAGTCCTGAAAATTCCAAGTACCCCCCTCGCCATGGAACGGGGCGGGGTCGGTTGTGGGCGGGGTCGGGCCTGTACCGGCCCCGCCCACCACACGTTTTCATTGGTTGAGGCGCATTCGCATTCCACCACGCTCTGCTTGGTGATATGTCAGCACATACAGTACCAGTCAAAAGTTTGGAAACACCTACTCATTCAAGGGTTTTTCTTCATTTGTACTATTTTCTACATTGTAGAATAGTAGTGAAGACATCAAAACTATGAAATAACACATATGGAATCATGTAATAACCAAAAGTGTTAAACAAATCAAAATATATTTTATATTTGAGATTGTTCAAACTAACCACCCTTTGCCTTGATGCCAGCTTTGCACACTCTTGGGAAAAGCTCTCGGTAGCCGATGTGAACAAACCTTTAAACAGGTCAACATTCACAAAGCCACTGGACCAGACGGATTACCAGGACATGCACTCAAAGCATGCGCAGAACAACTGTCAAGCGTCTTCACTGACATTTTCAACCTCTCCCTGACCGAGTCTGTAATACCTACATGTTTCAAGCAGACCACCATAGTCCCTGTGCCCAAGGAAGCGAAGGTAACCTGCCTAAATGATTACCGCCCCGTATCACTCACGTCGGTAGCCATGAAGTACTTTGAAAGGATGGTCATGGCTCACATCAACAGCATCCTCCCGGACACCCTAGACCCACTCCAATTCGCATACCGCCCCAATAGATCCACAGATGACGCAATCGCATTCCACACTGCCCTTTCTCACCTGGACCAAAGGAACATCAACGTGAGAATGCTGTTCATTGACTACAGCTCAGCGTTCAACACCATAGTGCTCACAAAGCTCATCACTAAGCTAAGGACTCTGGGACTAAACACCTCCCTCTGCAACTGGATCCTGGACTTCCTGACGGGCCGCCCCCAGGTGATAAGAGTAGGCAACAATATGTCTGCCATGCTGACCCGTAACACTGGGGCCCCACAGGGGTGTATACTAAGTCCCCTCCTGTATTCCCTGTTCACCCACGACTGCGTGGCCAAACACGACTCCAACACCATCATTAAGTTTGCTGACAACACAACAGTGGTAGGCCTGATCACCGACAACGATGAGACGGCCTATAGGGAGGAGGTCAGAGAACTGGCAGTGTGGTGCCAGGAGAACAACCTCTCCCTCAATGTGAGCAAGACAAAGGAGCTGATCGTGGACTACAGGAAATGGCAGGCTGAACACGCCCCCATTAACATCGACGGGGGTGTAGTGGTGCGGGTCGAGAGTTTCAAGTTCCTTGGTGTCCACATCACCAACAAACTATCATGGTCCAAACATACCAAGACAGTCGTGAAGAGGGCACGACAAAACTTTTTCCCCCTCAGGAGACTGAAAAGATTTGGCATGGGTCCCCAGATCCTCAAAAGGTTCTACAGCTGCACCATCGAGAGCATCCTGACTAGTTGCATCACCGCCTGGTATGGCAACTGCTCGGCATCTGACCATAAGGCACTACAGAGGGTAGTGCAAATGGCCCAGTACATCACTAGGGCCAAGCTTCCTGCCATCCAGGAAGGCGGTGTCAGAGGAAAGCCCATAAAGTTGTCAGAGACTCTAGTCACCCAAGTTATAGACTGTTTTCTCTGCTATTCACGGCAAGCGGTACCGGAGCGCCAAGTCTAGGACAAAAAGGCTCCTTAACAGCTTCTACCCCCAAGCCATAAGACTGCTGAACAAGTAATAAAATGACCAACAGACAATTTACATTGACCCCCCCCCCCCCCTTCCCTTTTGTACACTGCTGCTGATCGCTGTTTATTATCTATGCATAGTCACTTCACTCCCACCTACATGCACAAATTATCTCAACTAACCTGTACCCCCGCACACTGACTTGGTACTGGTGCCCCCTGTATATAGCCTCGTTACTGTTATTCTTATTGTGTTACTTTTTATTATTACTTTTTATTTTAGTCTACTTGGTAAATATATTCTTAACTCTTCTTGAACTGCACTGTTGGTTAAGGGCTTGTAAGTAAGCATTTCACGGTAAAGTCTACACTTGTTTTATTCGGCGCATGTGACAAATAAAGTTTGATTTGATTCTCTCAACCAGCTTCATGAGGTAGTCACCTGGAATGCATTTCAATTAACAGGTGTGACTTGATAACAGTTAAGAATTTATTTCCTTATTAATTAATGTGTTTGAGCCAATCAGTTGTGTTGTGACAAGGTGTGGTATACAGAAGATAGCCCTATTTGGTAAAAGACCAAGTCCATATTATGGCAAGCACAGCTCAAAACAGCAAAGAGAAACAACAGTCCATCCTTACTTTAAGACATGAAGGTCAGTCAATCCAGAAAATGTCAAGAACTTTTAAAGTTGCTTCAAGTGCAGTTGCAAAAACCATCAAGTGCTATGGGGAAACTGTCCCCCATTGAGGACCGCCACAGGAAAGGAAGACCCAGAGTTACCTCTGCTGCAGAGGATAAGTTAATTAGAGTTAACAGCACCTCAGATTGCAGCCCAAATAAATGCTTCACAGAGTTCAAGTAACAGACACATCTCAACATCAACTGTTCAGATGAGACTGCGTGAATCAGGCCTTCATGTTCGAATTGCTGCAAAGAAACCACTACTAAAGGACACCAATAAGAAGAAGAGACTTGCTTGGGCCAAGAAACATGAGCAATGAACATTAGACCGGTGGAAATCTGTTCTTTGGTGCTTTGCTGGTGACACTGTCTGTGATTTATTTAGAATTCAATGCACATTTAACTAACATGGCTACCACAGCATTCTGGAGCGATACGCCATCCCATCTGGTTTGCGCTTAGTGGGAATATAATTTGTTTTTCAACAGGACAATGACCCAACACACCTCCAAGCTGTGTAAGGGCTATTTGACCAAGAAGGAGAGTGATGGAGCGCTGCATCAGGTGACCTGGCCTCCACAATCACCCGACCTCAACCCAATTGAGATGGTTTGGGATGAGTTGGACCGCAGAGTGAAGGAACAGCAGCCAACAAATGATCAGCATATGTGGGAACTCCTTCAAGACTGTTGGAAAAGCATTCCAGGTGATGCTGGTTGAGAGAATACCAAGAGTGTGCAATGCTGTCATCAAGGCAAAGGCTGGTTACTTTGAAGAATCTCAAATATAAAATATATTTTGATTTGTTTAACACTTTGTTTTGCTTAATACATGATTCCATATGTGTTATTTCATAGATTTGATGTCTTCACTATTATTTTACAATGTAGAAATACCTTTGAATGAGTAGGTGTGAACAAACTTTTGACTGGTACTGTACATGTAACAGAGTAGCTAGATAGTTAGATGGCTAGCATTATAGGTTTACAGAGTCACGTCTAACAATACAAATGATTCATTTCTAATCCATTTTTGGGTTCATCATTTCTGTTGCCTGTAAATACTGTTTATGCATGCTTATGCTGTTAAAGCAATTCACTTTTTCACACATCGAAAATATTAGTTTACTCCGTTGCTATGGTCACCGGTGCCTGTCCTTTGTGTGTGGAGTAATGTAATTTGCGGTTTCCCTTCAAAATAAAAATCCCTAATTGAAAGTGACGCAAACTAATACAAATAGTGGAATCATGCTATATTTGGACTAGATAATGCTAATCAAGGTTGGAATGTTGTTAGATAATTTAATATGAAATACAATGATTAATTAGTTTGACCATAAACATAAAACACGGTTGAAATCCCACTGTGGCTGTATTAGACTGCATAATTGCTTTGGGGCATACAGACTTACCCCATTTCATGGGTGCACAATCCATGGGTATCAGCCTACTTAGTGACACCCACAGAACAGAACTATGTAGAGTTTACACAAATATTAGCGTCTTAGCTCTTATTGCAGGACTCTGAAACCACTGTGAAATGAGCCATATTAGATCTGAATTTTCAATACACAATAGGTGGACTCGTGAGCTAATGTGGCTCATTTCACAGTTGTTTCAGAGTCCTACAATAGAGCTAATACACTAATATGTTTTTAAACTTTACATTGTTATGTTCTGTGGGTGTCACATAGGTTGGGCTGTTCAGTGCAATTTGAATGTTCAATATGCAGAATAGACTGATTGGGAAAGGGATTTCCCACAGTCAAAGTCCTGCAATAAGAGCTAAGATACTAATATTTGTGTAAACGCTTGAGAATTGTTTTCTATGGGTGTCACTGTGTATGTAGGCTGATACCCTATTTCATGGGTGCACAATCCATGGGTAAGGCTGTACAATGCATATAAGTATGCACCCAAAGCAATTATGTCGTCGAATACATCCACAGTAGGATTTCATTTTTGTTGTTGTTGTAAACAACAGGTGTGGTCTAACAGTGAAATGTTTACTTACAGGCCCTTCCCAACAATGCAGAGAGAAAGAAAATAGAGAAATAATAGAAAAATAAAACACAATAATAAAAGTAATAATAGATACACAATTAGTAACGATAACTTGGTACTGGTACCCAATGTATTTAGCCAAGTTCATATGCAGGGGTACGAGGTCATTGAGGTAGATATGTACATATAACTAGGAATAAAGTGACAGATGGTCAACAGTAGCAGCAGCGTATGTGATGAGTCAAAAAAAGTGAGTGAAAAAAGGGTCAATGCAGATAGTCCGGATAGCTATTTGTTTAACTATTTAACTAACAATTTAGCAGTCTTATGGCTTGGGGTTAGAAGCTGTTCAGGGTGCTGTTGGTTCCAGACTTGGTGCATTGGTACCACTTGCCATGTGGTATCAGAGAGAACAGTCTATGACTTGGGTGGCTGGAGTCTATGACCATTTTTAGGGCCTTCCTCTGACACCGCCTGGTATAGTGGTTCTAGATGGCAAGGAGCTCGGGCCCAGTGATGTACTACTAGGCTGTGCGCACTACCCTCTGTAGTGCCTTGCGGTTGGATACCAAGCAGTTGCCATACCAAGTGGTGATGCAGCCAGTCAAGATGCACTCAATGGTGAAGCTGTAGAACTTTTTGAGGATCTGAGGACCCATGCCAAATCTTTTCAGCCTCCTCTGGGGGAAGAGGCATTGTCATGCCCTCTTCTCTACTGTGTTGGTGTGTTTGGACCATGATATGGCCAAGTTTCCGAGAAACAGGATATTACAGTTCTTCAGGTCCCGTTGATAGGATAGTCTCAAGCGGAGCTCGTCCAGTTTGTTCTCCAGTGATTGTACATTCGCCAATAGAACAGAGGGTACAGGCGGTTTATTTACTTGCTGCCGTAGTTTCATCAGGTTGCCAGCACGTCGGCCTTTGTATTGCGTCTTTTTCTCTTCGAAGTGTAGGGGATTTAGGGTCCGGTGTGAGCAGTATGTCCTGTACCTCCGACTCATTGAAGTAGAAATCTTCATCCAAATCGAGGTTAGTGTTTGCTGTTCTGATGTCCAAACGCTCTTTTCGGTCATAGGAGCCAACGGCGGAAACATTATGTACAAAAAAAGTTAAGATCAGGTCAAAAAAACACAAAATAGCAGTTCAGGAGCCCGGATTTTCTGCACCCATGATTTCAACAGTTTTTACTGTTTATTTTCAAACTAATTCATTATTGTATTTAATATTAAATTATAACAACATTCCAACCTTGTTTGGCATTATCTAGTCAAAATATGGCATGATTCGATCCATTATTTGTATGTTTGCATAGCTTTCAATGAGGGACTTTCTGAACCGCAATTCCACTTTTGTGGCTAATTGTTAATGTGGCTAGCTTCACATAGGTAGGGACAAGCGTGTACCAGGGCCGCGTTCAACAGGAAGACTGACACAACGTTGGCCAACGTTCAGATATAAATGTATTATGTAGAACAAACATGCCTCTCTGATTTAAGAAATCATGTCAGTTATATTCATGGCATTTGAGTCTGCAACGTTCCAAAACGTTTTTGTTTTTTTACTGAACATGCCCAGGCGAACCCATTGAGCTACACGAACCCAGCTCTGCGCATCGCTTGTCTGGAAGGCCTCAGCAAATGAAACCGTGTGGTGGGCGGGGTAGACCGGGCCGACCTCGCCCACAGCCAACCCCACCCCCCTAAGTGTGTCGTGGTGAGGGGCTTCTCGAAAACTCCCTAAAACAAGGCTCTGTGTGTGTGTGTGTGTGTGTGTGTGTGTGTGTGTGTGTGTGTGTGTGTGTGTGCGTGTGTGTGTGTGTGTGTGTGTGTGTGTGTGTGTGTGTGTGTGTGAGTTAGCAAGTAAAGTAAACCCAGTAATCAGTGACCTTGATATTGAGGGGTATTAGTGCCCAGACAGTTTAGAGCAGTCCGAAGTATTTTCGGGGAGAAACAGTGTTTTTGTTGTTGTGTTGCAGGGCTCACAGGTCCAGACCACATGGGAAGGTGATAATGGTCTGTGTGATCCTCACTGAGTCGACCACAGAGCTAGTTTTTGACCCACATCCAACCCTCCTGGCCCATGCTCAGCTACTGGAGAGTTAGCAGCAATTAGCATAGCAAGCGGAGAGGCAGTATGAGTCTCTAAGAGCTGTAGAGACTTGCACTGTAACTGGAGTCTGAGAGTGAGTTTCTGCAGAGGTGTTGGAATTTAAAGACTGCACCTCATGGAGAGTATTGTGCTGTACAGGTGTTTGCCTGAGTACACACACACACACTGATGATCGGACTAACATACACACTTATCATGTTGTTTGGATGAATACACATACACACACACACACACACACACACACACACACACACACACACACACACACACACACACACACACACACACACACACACACACACACACACACACACACACACACACACACACACACACACACTGCTGATGAATGACTTAATTTCAGATTGGCCAATAAAGCTTTTGATGTGTGAGGGAAACGGTCGTGGGGGGGAGCTGTCAAGGTCTTCCTGAGCACCCCTCTGTACCCTCTGCCACCCCTCCCTGTCCATGTCCAACAACCTCTTTATCAGAGGGTCAGAGTGTTTGAAATACAGGCCTGTCAAAACAGAACACGCACAAGCTCTTGGAGATGGAGGGGCAGGCAGGAGTGTGTGTGCATTTGTATATGTGTGTGCATTTTATTTGTGTGTGTGCTTGGGAGCCTGGCTGCCTGGGTTTGTATTTGTGCGTGTGTGTATTGGTGTATGTGTATGCGCTAATTGTCCCATATCACGCAGGTAAACATGTGAAATTGTTTGGAATACCAGCTGTCTGGAGCTTGACCAAAGTCTCTCTCTCCTCTCCTTCCCCCCCTCTCCTCTCCTCCTCTCCTCCCCTCTCTTCTTCTCTCTACTTGCCTCCTTCCCCCTTTTCCACAATCAATCCTGGTTACAGATGATTTCATTCTCATTGATGTAGTTATGTACACAGAGTTCTTTCACTCATTTTCTCTTTGTTTGTCCAATCCAGACCTACCACATCCATTTCTCACACTGTCTTACCTGTCTGTCCTTATCTTCCTCCATTCTCCTGGTTGATGGAATATGTTTGGGGTTATGTCTTGGGCTGGCACAGTGGCTGGGATTGAGCTTGAGATACGGTTAGGGTTAGATCTGGGGTTAGTGCAAGGGCCTGGGATATTTCCCAGTTGCAGTAGCTACAGGCCTCTCCCATGCCTGTGTTTAACCCTCTGTGTGAGTGTCTGTGCAGCATAGGGGAGAGGGGAGAGTGCAGCATAGGGGAAAGGGGAGAGTGCAGCATAGGGGAGAGGGGAGAGTGCAGCATAGGGGAGAGGGGAGAGGGCATTTTGAGGTAGAGGGCAGCAGCCTCTATAGCCATACACCGTGGGAAACTGAAACTACCACAGGAGTTGGAGTGTTGTTGAGCGTTTGTGTTCAGCGTGTGTGTGTGTGCGCATGCGTCAGTATGCTTGAATGTGTGTGTGTTCAGGCCTCTCTCTGTGTCTCTGTTCCCCACACAGAGGCACAGTAACCTAAACAGATAAACAGCTACCTCAGATGCCTTGTCAACCTCCCACCTAGAGCACATCATTAACCACTCACAGGAATGACAAGGAGACTGTTATTTTTGCTCTCAGCGCTGCATATTTCCGCGCACACACACACATACACACATGCTCGCTCACACACACACACACACACACACACACACACACACACACACACACACACACACACACACACACACACACACACACACACACACACACACACACACACACACACACACACACACACACACACACACGCAGACACTGTCCTTTTCAGGCCCCTTTCGTCACGAGGCCAATGTTCATTTCCAGCGATGAAGCCAAACAATCAATCTCCATTCAGCAATTACAGGACAGGACCTGAAAGAGAACAGGCAGGGGAGCCCCCCCGACCCCCAAGGGTTAGACTTGGGGTGCTGCTGCTCTCACGTGGGAACTGCTCTCTCCCTTACACTGACCTCTTTGTCCCCCCCTTCCTCTCCCTTCCTCTCCCTTTCTCCTCCTCTCCCTCTCCTCTTCCTCTCTCTCAGGTTCATGGGAAGTGTGTGTGTAGGCACAACACTGCAGGTGTTCACTGTGAGCGCTGCGCTCCACTCTACAACGACCGACCCTGGCAACCTGCTGACGGACTCACAGGGGCTCCACACGAGTGCAGGAGTGAGTGACACTACTGCTATTCACTATACACTAGGGCCAGGAGTTTTATCTGAGGATGGGATCTGGTCAGGAAAAAATAACGGCCCCTTACAGCCATCATTGATCATAATGACCAATCAGTGCCTGTTTAGAGAAGATTGACAGATATCTGTGATTCTGATGTCCCGCCCTGTCTCCCTATAGAGTGTAAGTGTAACGGGCATGCCCAGAGCTGCAGTTTTGATTGGTCGGTGTGGCGGGAGTCCGGCCAGCGCAGCGGAGGTGTGTGTGAGTGTCTACACAGCACAGAGGGACGCAACTGTCAGAGCTGTAAGACTGGCTTCTACAGAGACCCCCAGAGGGCGCACACGGCCCAGGACTCCTGTAAACGTAAGACAAACTCTCACACACGCATTCCAGATGGCTAAAGCAAAAGCTCAATGTACTTCAAAGCTTTCAAGTAGTATTTGAACCCATGTCTGACTCACATTCACTGGCTTGCTCTATCACTCACTCACTGACTCAATCACACCAACACTCACACACATAAACACACACCGTAGGAATCCAGAAAACATGAGACACATGCACAATGTATACACACATCCTTACTGGCAGAGCCAACTCATTCCTACCCGGAATGCTGATTGCTGTGATCGCAAGCCGAGACGTGCTGGATAACGTCGCTCCTGATGGGCACCTGGTTCTTTGTGTGGGTGTGTGTGTGTGTGTGTGTGTGTGTGTGTCAGTGTATGCTGTTTGCGTTCACCTGTGAGTCACTGGAGTGGTTCGTCATCGCTAATCAACACAGTGGTGGCTCATGTAAGGAAAAGGAAAGGGAAAGGGGGGATACCTAGTCAGTTGTACAACTGAATGCATTCAACTGAAATATGTCATTTAACCCAAGGGCCTTGTGTGTGTGTGTTGTATGTGCTCTGTGATGGGACTTAAGTAAACACTAGATACACATCCATAAACACCACAGTGGTTACATTCTCTGATTATCTGATTTAACCCAGTGAGCTCAGCCCCACATTTATGCAGAAGACTGGGGAGACGCTGGCTGGTGTGTGTGTGCGTCACTGCATGCTTGTGTGCATGTGTTTAGGTTTGCCTTTAGGGAAGTCTGTAGCATGTTGGTATTTTCACATTGTCAACAAGTGAGAGTGGAACACATATTTGGGGAATGTTTGTAGACAGGACACATTTAGGAGGGGAACCCCAGTGTCAGAGTGAGGTTGAAATCAAACAACTGAGGAATTTCCCTCCGTCTCTAGGGACATATTTCTAATTCCTGGAATGGCGGAGCTCTTTAAAGAAAACACACAATCAAGCCGCAAGCTCACACACGCACAGTAACAATGAGAGTGTGTGTGTGTGAGATACATTTTTGTTTGTTTTCTAAGTGGGTGTGTTCTGTGGTTGTTCGGGCAGCTGCTCTGTCACATATCACTACAGACCCATAATGTTCTCATTGTGAGAGCTCACTGCGTCAACACACACACACACACACACACACACCTCTCCACACATTCTCATCTCTAAACTCCAATTATTATACAATTACTGTATTAACAATGTCCTATTATACAACATGATCCTATTATACAACATGAGAGAGAGGGAAAGTGTGTGTGTACACCTGCGTGTGTGTGTGTGTGTGTGTGTGTGTGTGTGTGTGTGTGTGTGTGTGTGTGTGTGTGTGTGTGTGTGTGTGTGTGTGTGTGTGTGTGTCGATGGCTTTGCTGCTTCTGGGCTGGTATTGTTCTCCTGTAATGATTAACTTGAGGTGACTGAACACTACAGTCTCAACAGGGCCTCAATAGATGCTTTTCAGGAAGAGAAATGATTTGAAGTTCAAGTTTATTATCGTTAATCGGGAGAACCCTGAGAGAAAGACTGTCTCTCCTAGCTGCCTTACATATGCCTTGGGGATTTAGATGTCGGTGTAATGATTCCCCTGTCTTTATGAGTGTGTGAGTGTGTGTGTGTGCGTGCGTGTGTGTGCGTGTGCGTGCGTGCGTGCGTGGTCTGCATGGGTCTTTACAAGGTCTGTTGATAATGAAAGATACAAAATGAATGAAACTACAGATGCATCTTATCTTATATTTGTTGCCCACGGCGATAAGTGATAAAGGTACAGCCTTGTCTGGGTCTCAGACAGTAGAGCCTTGTGACATCATCTCCCTGCACCCAGACAGGGGAGGGGGGAGAGACACAGGGGGTCTGGTTCTGGTTATATAGCATCATTAAACAACATAAATAAAGCTCTACATCACCCCTCCTCCTCCCCTTCCCATCTCTCCTTCCCTCCTCTTGTCTCTCTCTAGTTCCCCCCCCTTTGTATCCCTCGCTCCGATGAGTACAGATTTATGGTGACGACTTTGGCTGTTACTCTCACCCCCTGCAAAGTTCTCTTGTAATTCACAGACTACGAGGACAGCAAGAATGTGTATGTGAATTTATGTGTACATTTTATGTGGTGTGTGTGTGTTTTGAGCCTTTGCAAGTTGTGTGTTTTTATAGGGGGGGGATTGTGTGTGTGTGTGTGTGTGTGTGTGTGTGTGTGTGTGTGTGTGTGTGTGTGTGTGTGTGTGTGTGTGTGTGTGTGTGTGTGTGTGTGTGTGTGTGTGTGTGTGTGTGTGTGTGTGTGTGTGTGTGGTGGTTGTTGAGTGGGCAGAACATGGCACTGACTGTGGTTGTCCCTCTATCTTATATTGCTGCAGGCTGTTAAAAGAACACACTATCAGCAGAGAGAAGGGAGAGAGACAGGAGAGAGAACTGTGGAAGGTATTTGAGAAAGATGTGTGCGAGTGTGCGCGTGCCTGTGAATTCCCGCGCTGGTGCTTGAGTGCATGGGCCTGTGGTAGCCGCGGTCATGTGTCCTTGTGTGTGTGATGGCGATCTGATAAGAGGATGACAGAGAGACCATTGTGCTTCGTGGTCCGGGACAACCCTGGACTGTTCCAGTCAGTCCAGAGTCCTTTGGGAAGTGGTCTGTCTCCTTCTCCCAGTCTTATCACTTCCTCCTCCAGGCTGGGCTACAATGAGGTGGCACGCTCTGGAGTGTGTCTATCTGTGTGACAGTTACGCAAAGGGGACTCTACATGACTAATAAGTGCCTAATAAAGTCATCGGTAGAAAAACAAAATATACTCAACTGGAAATGTTGCCAGCATTAGGGTTCTCAATCTGAATGTGTGCAGTGGTTTACTTTGAGTGTATTTGATTGGCTGTGGTTGAGTGTGGTGAATTTAATTGGCTGTGGTAAGGTGCAACTAGATCCAAATGAATGTCTGTGGTTTATTTGTGAGTAGATAACATTGGGTTGAGTGCCGATGTATTTGATTAGCTGTGGTGGAGTTATTGTTGTATATGTGACTGATGTGCCATGTCTCCCCTCTCTCTCTCCTCCCTGTCTTCCCCCCAGCATGTGGCTGCCACCCCCTGGGTTCAATACCATTCCACCTGGGCGGGGGGTCTCTCTGTGACCCTACCAACGGAGACTGTGTCTGCAAGCCCGGCGTGGGGGGCTTCCACTGTGACAGGTGCATGGTGGGATACTGGGGTTTCCATGACTACGGCTGCCGTCCGTGCGACTGTGCAGGAGACTGCGACCCCTTTACAGGATACTGCATGTCTGGGTGAGTCATATATACAGTTGAAGTCAGAAGTTTACATACACCAAATATATTTAAACTCAGTTTTTCAAAATTCCTGACATTTAATCCTAGTAAAGATTCCCTGTCTTAGGTCAGTTAGGATCACCACTTTATTTTAAGAATGTGAAATGTCAGAATAATAGTAGAGAGAATGATTTATTTCAGCTTTTATTTCTTTCATCACATTCCCAGTGGGTCAGAAGTTTACATTCACTCAATTAGTATTTGGTAGCATTGCCTTTAAACTGTTTAACTTGGGTCAAACATTTCGGTAGCCTTCCACAAGCTTCCCACAATAGGTTGGGTGAATTTTGGCCCATTCCTCCTGACAGAGCTGGTGTAAGTGAGTCAGGCTTATAGGCCTCCTTGCTCGCACGTGCGTTTTCAGTTCTGCCCACAAATTTTCTTTGGGATTGAGGTCAGGGCTTTGTGATGGCCACTCCAATACCTTGACTCTGTTGTCCTTAAGCCATTTTGTTACAACTTTGGAAGTATGCTTGGGGTCATTGTCCATTTGGAAGACCCATTTGCAACCAAGCTTTACCTCCTGACTGATGTCTTGAGATGTTGCTTCAATATATACACCTGATGTCCCTTCCTCATGATGCCATCTATTTTGTGAAGTGCACCAGTCCCTCCTGCAGCAAAGCACCCCCACAACATGATGCTGCCACCCCCGTGCTTCACGGTTGGGAAGGTGTTCTAAGGCTTGCAAGCCTCCCCCTTTTCCCTCCATACATAACGATGGTCATTATGGCCAAACAGTACTATTTTTGTTTCATCAGACCAGAGGACATTTCTCCAAAAAGTACAATCTCTGTCCCCATGTGCAGTTGCAAACCGTAGTCTGGCTTTTTTATGGCGGTTTTGGAGCAGAGGCTTCTTCCTTGCTGATCGGCCTTTCAGGTTATGTCGATATAGGACTTGTTTTACTGTGGATATAGATAATTTCGTACCTGTTTCCTCCAGCATCTTCACAAGTTCCTTTGCTGTTATTCTGGGATTGATTTGCACTTTTCGCTCCAAAGTACGTTCATCTCTAGGAGACAGAACGCGTCTCCTTCCTGAGTGGTATGACAGCTGCATGGACCCATGGTGTTTATACCTGCGTACTATTGTTTGTACAGATGAACGTGGTACCTTTGGGCGTTTGGAAATTGCTCCCAAGGATGAACCAGACTTGTGGAGGTCTACAATTTTGGAGGTCTTGGCTGATTTCTTTTGATTTTCCAATGATGTCAAGCAAAGAGGCACTGAGTTTGAAGGTAGGCCTTGAAATACATCCACAGGTACACCTCCAATTGACTCAAATGATGTCAATTAGCCTATCAACAGCTTCTAAAGCTATGACATAATTTTCTTGTATTTTCCAAGCTGTTTAAAGGTACAGTCAATTTAGTGTATGTAAACTTCTGACCCACTGGAATTGTGATACAGTGAATTATAAGTGAAATAATCTGTCTGTAAACAATTGTTGGAAAAATTACTTGTGTCATGCACAAAGTAGATGTTCTAACCGACTTG